>NW_027452115.1:20000-40000 GCF_964194025.1 Convolutriloba macropyga
AGCTTGGGTTAGCTTGAGTTAGCTTGAGCTAGCTTGAGTTAGCTTGAATTAGCTTGAGTTAGCTTGAATTAGCTTGAGTTAGCTTGAGTTAGCTTGAATTAGCTTGAGTTAGCTTGAGTTAGCTCGGGTTAGCTTGAGTTTGACTTCATTAACCCAAGTTAGCTTGGGTTAACTTCATTAAGTTAGCTTGAACTAGCTTGAGTTAGCTTGAGTTAGCTTGAGTTAGCTTGAGTTAGCTTGAGTTAGCTTGTCTTAGCTTTAGCTAGCTTGAGTTAGCTTGAACTAGCTTTAGCTACCTTGAGTTAGCTTGAGTTAGCTCGGGTTAGCTTGAGTTAGCTTGAGTTAGCTTGAGTTAGCTTTAGCTAGCTTGAGTTAGCTTGAGTTAGCTTGAGTTAGCTTGAGTTAGCTTGAATTAGCTTGAGTTAGCTTGAGTTAGCTTTAGCTAGCTTGGGTTAGCTTGAGCTAGCTTGAGTTAGCTCGGGTTAGCTTGAGTTAGCTTGAGTTAGCTTTAGCTAGCTTGAGTTAGCTTGAGTTAGCTTGAGTTAGCTTGAGTTAGCTTTAGCTAGCTTGAGTTAGCTTGAACTAGCTTGAGTTAGCTTGAGCTAGCTTGAGTTAGCTTGAGTTAGCTTGAGTTAGCTTTAGCTAGCTTGAGTTAGCTTGAACTAGCTTTAGTTAGCTTGAGTTAGCTTGAGTTAGCTTGAGTTAGCTTGAGTTAGCTTGTCTTAGCTTTAGCTAGCTTGAGTTAGCTTGAACTAGCTTTAGCTACCTTGAGTTAGCTTGAGTTAGCTCGGGTTAGCTTGAGTTAGCTTGAGTTAGCTTGAGTTAGCTTTAGCTAGCTTGAGTTAGCTTGAGTTAGCTTGAGTTAGCTTGAACTAGCTTGAGTTAGCTTGAGTTAGCTTGAGTTAGCTTGAGTTAGCTTGAGTTAGCTTGAGTTAGCTTGTCTTAGCTTTAGCTAGCTTGAGTTAGCTTGAACTAGCTTTAGCTACCTTGAGTTAGCTTGAGTTAGCTCGGGTTAGCTTGAGTTAGCTTGAGTTAGCTTGAGTTAGCTTTAGCTAGCTTGAGTTAGCTTGAGTTAGCTTGAGTTAGCTTGAGTTAGCTTGAATTAGCTTGAGTTAGCTTGAGTTAGCTTTAGCTAGCTTGGGTTAGCTTGAGCTAGCTTGAGTTAGCTCGGGTTAGCTTGAGTTAGCTTGAGTTAGCTTTAGCTAGCTTGAGTTAGCTTGAGTTAGCTTGAGTTAGCTTGAGTTAGCTTTAGCTAGCTTGAGTTAGCTTGAACTAGCTTGAGTTAGCTTGAGCTAGCTTGAGTTAGCTTGAGTTAGCTTGAGTTAGCTTTAGCTAGCTTGAGTTAGCTTGAACTAGCTTGAGTTAGCTTGAGCTAGCTTGAGTTAGCTTGAGTTAGCTTGAGTTAGCTTTAGCTAGCTTGAGTTAGCTTGAACTAGCTTGAGTTAGCTTGAGTTAGCTTGAGTTAGCTTGAGTTAGCTTGTCTTAGCTTTAGCTAGCTTGAGCTAGCTTGAACTAGCTTTAGCTACCTTGAGTTAGCTTGAGTTAGCTCGGGTTAGCTTGAGTTAGCTTGAGTTAGCTTGAGTTAGCTTGAGCTAGCTTGAGTTAGCTTGAGTTAGCTTGAGTTAGCTTTAGCTAGCTTGAGTTAGCTTGAACTAGCTTGAGTTAGCTTGAGCTAGCTTGAGTTAGCTTGAGTTAGCTTGAGTTAGCTTTAGCTAGCTTGAGTTAGCTTGAACTAGCTTGAGTTAGCTTGAGTTAGCTTGAGTTAGCTTGAGTTAGCTTGAATTAGCTTGAGTTAGCTTGAGTTAGCTTTAGCTAGCTTGGGTTAGCTTGAGCTAGCTTGAGTTAGCTCGGGTTAGCTTGAGTTAGCTTGAGTTAGCTTTAGCTAGCTTGAGTTAGCTTGAGTTAGCTTGAGTTAGCTTGAGTTAGCTTTAGCTAGCTTGAGTTAGCTTGAGCTAGCTGAGTTAGCTTGAGTTAGCTAGCTTGAGCTTGAGCTAGCTAGCTAGCTTGAGCTTGAGCTAGCTAGCTCGCTTGAGCTTGAGCTTGAGCTAGCTAGCTTGAGCTTGAGCTAGCTAGCTAGCTTGAGCTTGAGCTTGAGCTAGCTGGCTTGAGCTTGAGCTAGCTAGCTTGAGCTTGAGCTAGCTAGCTAGCTAGCTTGAGCTTGAGCTTGAGCTAGCTAGCTAGCTTGAGCTAGCTATCTAGCTTGAGCTTGAGCTTGAGCTTGAGCTAGCTGGCTTGAGCTTGAGCTAGCTAGCTTGAGCTTGAGCTAGCTAGCTAGCTTGAGCTTGAGCTTGAGCTAGCTGGCTTGAGCTTGAGCTAGCTAGCTTGAGCTTGAGCTAGCTAGCTAGCTTGAGCTTGAGCTTGAGCTAGCTAGCTAGCTAGCTTGAGCTTGAGCTTGAGCTTGAGCTAGCTAGCTTGAGCTTGAGCTAGCTAGCTAGCTTGAGCTTGAGCTTGAGCTAGCTAGCTTGAGCTTGAGCTTGAGCTAGCTAGCTTGAGCTTGAGCTTGAGCTAGCTAGCTTGAGCTTGAGCTTGAGCTAGCTAGCTTGAGCTTGAGCTTGAGCTAGCTAGCTAGCTAGCTTGAGCTTGAGCTAGCTAGCTTGAGCTTGAGCTAGCTAGCTAGCTTGAGATTGAGCTTGAGCTAGCTGGCTTGAGCTTGAGCTAGCTAGCTTGAGCTTGAGCTAGCTAGCTTGAGCTTGAGCTAGCTAGCTAGCTTGAACTTGAGCTAGCTAGCTAGCTTGAGCTTGAGCTTGAGCTAGCTAGCTAGCTTGAGCTTGAGCTTGAGCTAGCTGGCTTGAGCTTGAGCTAGCTAGCTTGAGCTTGAGCTAGCTAGCTTGAGCTTGAGCTAGCTAGCTAGCTTGAACTTGAGCTAGCTAGCTAGCTTGAGCTTGAGCTAGCTAGCTAGCTTGAGCTTGAGCTAGCTAGCTAGCTTGAGCTTGAGCTTGAGCTAGCTAGCTTGAGCTTGAGCTTGAGCTAGCTAGCTAGCTTGAGCTTGAGCTAGCTAGCTTGAGCTTGAGCTAGCTAGCTTGAGCTTGAGCTAGCTAGCTAGCTTGAGCTTGAGCTAGCTAGCTAGCTTGAACTTGAGCTAGCTAGCTAGCTTGAGCTTGAGCTAGCTAGCTAGCTTGAGCTAGCTAGCTAGCTTGAGCTTGAGCTTGAGCTAGCTAGCTTGAGCTTGAGCTAGCTAGCTAGCTTGAGCTTGAGCTAGCTAGCTAGCTTGAGCTTGAGCTAGCTAGCTAGCTTGAGCTTGAGCTTGAGCTAGCTAGCTTGAGCTTGAGCTTGAGCTAGCTAGCTAGCTTGAGCTTGAGCTAGCTAGCTTGAGCTTGAGCTAGCTAGCTTGAGCTTGAGCTAGCTAGCAAGCTTGTGCTTGAGCTAGCTAGCTAGCTTGAGCTTGAGCTTGAGCTAGCTAGCTTGAGCTTGAGCTAGCTAGCTTGAGCTTGAGCTAGCTAGCTTGAGCTTGAGCTAGCTAGCAAGCTTGTGCTTGAGCTAGCTAGCTAGCTTGAGCTTGAGCTTGAGCTAGCTGGCTTGAGCTTGAGCTAGCTAGCTTGAGCTTGAGCTAGCTAGCTTGAGCTTGACCTAGCTAGCTAGCTTGAACTTGAGCTAGCTAGCTAGCTTGAGCTTGAGCTAGCTAGCTAGCTTGAGCTTGAGCTAGCTAGCTAGCTTGAGCTTGAGCTTGAGCTAGCTAGCTTGAGCTTGAGCTTGAGCTAGCTAGCTAGCTTGAGCTTGAGCTAGCTAGCTTGAGCTTGAGCTAGCTAGCTTGAGCTTGAGCTAGCTAGCTAGCTTGAGCTTGAGCTAGCTAGCTAGCTTGAACTTGAGCTAGCTAGCTAGCTTGAGTTTGAGCTAGCTAGCTTGAGCTTGAGCTAGCTAGCTTGAGCTTGAGCTAGCTAGCTAGCTTGAACTTGAGCTAGCTAGCTAGCTTGAGCTTGAGCTAGCTAGCTAGCTTGAGCTTGAGCTAGCTAGCTAGCTTGAGCTTGAGCTTGAGCTAGCTAGCTTGAGCTTGAGCTTGAGCTAGCTAGCTAGCTTGAGCTTGAGCTAGCTAGCTTGAGCTTGAGCTAGCTAGCTTCTTGAGCTAGCTAGCTTGAGCTTGAGCTAGCTAGCTAGCTTGAGCTTGAGCTAGCTAGCTAGCTTGAACTTGAGCTAGCTAGCTAGCTTGAGCTTGAGCTAGCTAGCTTGAGCTTGAGCTAGCTAGCTAGCTTGAGCTTGAGCTTGAGCTAGCTAGCTAGCTAGCTTGAGCTTGAGCTTGAGCTGAGCTAGCTAGCTTGAGCTTGAGCTAGCTAGCTAGCTTGAGCTTGAGCTTGAGCTAGCTAGCTTGAGCTTGAGCTTGAGCTAGCTAGCTTGAGCTTGAGCTTGAGCTAGCTAGCTTGAGCTTGAGCTTGAGCTAGCTAGCTTGAGCTTGAGCTTGAGCTAGCTAGCTAGCTAGCTTGAGCTTGAGCTAGCTAGCTTGAGCTTGAGCTAGCTAGCTAGCTTGAGCTTGAGCTTGAGCTAGCTGGCTTGAGCTTGAGCTAGCTAGCTTGAGCTTGAGCTAGCTAGCTTGAGCTTGAGCTAGCTAGCTAGCTTGAACTTGAGCTAGCTAGCTAGCTTGAGCTTGAGCTTGAGCTTGAGCTAGCTAGCTAGCTTGAGCTTGAGCTTGAGCTAGCTGGCTTGAGCTTGAGCTAGCTAGCTTGAGCTTGAGCTAGCTAGCTTGAGCTTGAGCTAGCTAGCTAGCTTGAACTTGAGCTAGCTAGCTAGCTTGAGCTTGAGCTAGCTAGCTAGCTTGAGCTTGAGCTAGCTAGCTAGCTTGAGCTTGAGCTTGAGCTAGCTAGCTTGAGCTTGAGCTTGAGCTAGCTAGCTAGCTTGAGCTTGAGCTAGCTAGCTTGAGCTTGAGCTAGCTAGCTTGAGCTTGAGCTAGCTAGCTAGCTTGAGCTTGAGCTAGCTAGCTAGCTTGAACTTGAGCTAGCTAGCTAGCTTGAGCTTGAGCTAGCTAGCTAGCTTGAGCTAGCTAGCTAGCTTGAGCTTGAGCTTGAGCTAGCTAGCTTGAGCTTGAGCTAGCTAGCTAGCTTGAGCTTGAGCTAGCTAGCTAGCTTGAGCTTGAGCTAGCTAGCTAGCTTGAGCTTGAGCTTGAGCTAGCTAGCTTGAGCTTGAGCTTGAGCTAGCTAGCTAGCTTGAGCTTGAGCTAGCTAGCTTGAGCTTGAGCTAGCTAGCTTGAGCTTGAGCTAGCTAGCAAGCTTGTGCTTGAGCTAGCTAGCTAGCTTGAGCTTGAGCTTGAGCTAGCTAGCTTGAGCTTGAGCTAGCTAGCTTGAGCTTGAGCTAGCTAGCTTGAGCTTGAGCTAGCTAGCAAGCTTGTGCTTGAGCTAGCTAGCTAGCTTGAGCTTGAGCTTGAGCTAGCTGGCTTGAGCTTGAGCTAGCTAGCTTGAGCTTGAGCTAGCTAGCTTGAGCTTGAGCTAGCTAGCTAGCTTGAACTTGAGCTAGCTAGCTAGCTTGAGCTTGAGCTAGCTAGCTAGCTTGAGCTTGAGCTAGCTAGCTAGCTTGAGCTTGAGCTTGAGCTAGCTAGCTTGAGCTTGAGCTTGAGCTAGCTAGCTAGCTTGAGCTTGAGCTAGCTAGCTTGAGCTTGAGCTAGCTAGCTTGAGCTTGAGCTAGCTAGCTAGCTTGAGCTTGAGCTAGCTAGCTAGCTTGAACTTGAGCTAGCTAGCTAGCTTGAGTTTGAGCTAGCTAGCTTGAGCTTGAGCTAGCTAGCTTGAGCTTGAGCTAGCTAGCTAGCTTGAACTTGAGCTAGCTAGCTAGCTTGAGCTTGAGCTAGCTAGCTAGCTTGAGCTTGAGCTAGCTAGCTAGCTTGAGCTTGAGCTTGAGCTAGCTAGCTTGAGCTTGAGCTTGAGCTAGCTAGCTAGCTTGAGCTTGAGCTAGCTAGCTTGAGCTTGAGCTAGCTAGCTTGAGCTTGAGCTAGCTAGCTTGAGCTTGAGCTAGCTAGCTAGCTTGAACTTGAGCTAGCTAGCTAGCTTGAGCTTGAGCTAGCTAGCTAGCTTGAGCTAGCTAGCTAGCTTGAGCTTGAGCTTGAGCTTGAGCTAGCTAGCTTGAGCTTGAGCTAGCTAGCTAGCTTGAGCTTGAGCTAGCTAGCTAGCTTGAGCTTGAGCTAGCTAGCTAGCTTGAGCTTGAGCTTGAGCTAGCTAGCTTGAGCTTGAGCTAGCTAGCTAGCTTGAGCTTGAGCTAGCTAGCTAGCTTGAGCTTGAGCTTGAGCTAGCTAGCTTGAGCTTGAGCTTGAGCTAGCTAGCTAGCTTGAGCTTGAGCTAGCTAGCTTGAGCTTGAGCTAGCTAGCTTGAGCTTGAGCTAGCTAGCTAGCTTGTGCTTGAGCTAGCTAGCTAGCTTGAGCTTGAGCTTGAGCTAGCTGGCTTGAGCTTGAGCTAGCTAGCTTGAGCTTGAGCTAGCTAGCTTGAGCTTGAGCTAGCTAGCTAGCTTGAACTTGAGCTAGCTAGCTAGCTTGAGCTTGAGCTAGCTAGCTAGCTTGAGCTTGAGCTAGCTAGCTAGCTTGAGCTTGAGCTTGAGCTAGCTAGCTTGAGCTTGAGCTTGAGCTAGCTAGCTAGCTTGAGCTTGAGCTAGCTAGCTTGAGCTTGAGCTAGCTAGCTTGAGCTTGAGCTAGCTAGCTAGCTTGAGCTTGAGCTAGCTAGCTAGCTTGAACTTGAGCTAGCTAGCTAGCTTGAGCTTGAGCTAGCTAGCTAGCTTGAGCTAGCTAGCTAGCTTGAGCTTGAGCTTGAGCTAGCTAGCTTGAGCTTGAGCTAGCTAGCTAGCTTGAGCTTGAGCTAGCTAGCTAGCTTGAGCTTGAGCCAGCTAGCTAGCTTGAGCTTGAGCTTGAGCTAGCTAGCTTGAGCTTGAGCTTGAGCTAGCTAGCTAGCTTGAGCTTGAGCTAGCTAGCTTGAGCTTGAGCTAGCTAGCTTGAGCTTGAGCTAGCTAGCAAGCTTGTGCTTGAGCTAGCTAGCTAGCTTGAGCTTGAGCTTGAGCTAGCTAGCTTGAGCTTGAGCTAGCTAGCTTGAGCTTGAGCTAGCTAGCTTGAGCTTGAGCTAGCTAGCAAGCTTGTGCTTGAGCTAGCTAGCTAGCTTGAGCTTGAGCTTGAGCTAGCTGGCTTGAGCTTGAGCTAGCTAGCTTGAGCTTGAGCTAGCTAGCTTGAGCTTGAGCTAGCTAGCTAGCTTGAACTTGAGCTAGCTAGCTAGCTTGAGCTTGAGCTAGCTAGCTAGCTTGAGCTTGAGCTAGCTAGCTAGCTTGAGCTTGAGCTTGAGCTAGCTAGCTTGAGCTTGAGCTTGAGCTAGCTAGCTAGCTGGAGCTTGAGCTAGCTAGCTTGAGCTTGAGCTAGCTAGCTTGAGCTTGAGCTAGCTAGCTAGCTTGAGCTTGAGCTAGCTAGCCTAGCTAGCTAGCTTGAACTTGAGCTAGCTAGCTAGCTTGAGTTTGAGCTAGCTAGCTTGAGCTTGAGCTAGCTAGCTTGAGCTTGAGCTAGCTAGCTAGCTTGAACTTGAGCTAGCTAGCTAGCTTGAGCTTGAGCTAGCTAGCTAGCTTGAGCTTGAGCTAGCTAGCTAGCTTGAGCTTGAGCTTGAGCTAGCTAGCTTGAGCTTGAGCTTGAGCTAGCTAGCTAGCTTGAGCTTGAGCTAGCTAGCTTGAGCTTGAGCTAGCTAGCTTGAGCTTGAGCTAGCTAGCTAGCTTGAGCTTGAGCTAGCTAGCTAGCTTGAACTTGAGCTAGCTAGCTAGCTTGAGCTTGAGCTAGCTAGCTAGCTTGAGCTAGCTAGCTAGCTTGAGCTTGAGCTTGAGCTTGAGCTAGCTAGCTTGAGCTTGAGCTAGCTAGCTAGCTTGAGCTTGAGCTAGCTAGCCAGCTTGAGCTTGAGCTAGCTAGCAAGCTTGAGCTTGAGCTTGAGCTAGCTAGCTTGAGCTTGAGCTTGAGCTAGCTAGCTAGCTTGAGCTTGAGCTAGCTAGCTAGCTTGAGCTTGAGCTTGAGCTAGCTAGCTTGAGCTTGAGCTTGAGCTAGCTAGCTAGCTTGAGCTTGAGCTAGCTAGCTTGAGCTTGAGCTAGCTAGCTTGAGATTGAGCTAGCTAGCTAGCTTGTGCTTGAGCTAGCTAGCTTGAGCTTGAGCTAGCTAGCTAGCTTGAACTTGAGCTAGCTAGCTAGCTTGAGCTTGAGCTTGAGCTAGCTAGCTAGCTTGAGCTTGAGCTAGCTAGCTAGCTTGAGCTTGAGCTTGAGCTAGCTAGCTTGAGCTTGAGCTTGAGCTAGCTAGCTAGCTTGAGCTTGAGCTAGCTAGCTTGAGCTTGAGCTAGCTAGCTTGAGCTTGAGCTAGCTAGCTAGCTTGAGCTTGAGCTAGCTAGCTAGCTTGAACTTGAGCTAGCTAGCTAGCTTGAGCTTGAGCTAGCTAGCTAGCTTGAGCTAGCTAGCTAGCTTGAGCTTGAGCTTGAGCTTGAGCTAGCTAGCTTGAGCTTGAGCTAGCTAGCTAGCTTGAGCTTGAGCTAGCTAGCTAGCTTGAGCTTGAGCTAGCTAGCTAGCTTGAGCTTGAGCTTGAGCTAGCTAGCTTGAGCTTGAGCTTGAGCTAGCTAGCTAGCTTGAGCTTGAGCTAGCTAGCTTGAGCTTGAGCTAGCTAGCTTGAGCTTGAGCTAGCTAGCTAGCTTGAGCTTGAGCTAGCTAGCTAGCTTGAGCTTGAGCTAGCTGGCTTGAGCTTGAGCTAGATAGCTTGAGCTTGAGCTAGCTAGCTAGCTTGAGCTAGCTAGCTAGAGCTCGACCTATGAAAAGCTGCGCAAACACTTATTCTATAATAATTGCGAAAATTAAAAATTTCACAAGTGAAAAGCTGCATAAACAGTAATTCTATGTGTGGGGCATTATTAGGGGGAGGTGTCTTGTCAAAATATGGCTGGACTAAAGACCTCAACCCAGATAGGGTGGAAGGCCCTATGATCGGTCTGTTACTAATCGGTGACCGATAAAGACCTGACCAAGGCCTGTAGTAAGCTTGGTTAGGCATTACAGGAGATAACACTAAGACCGAGGGGTCTTAGAGAGCCCTCTAGCGGGGCGAATAGAGCTAGATCGAGCCTTGGGAAAGCTAGATCGAGCAGGACTGAAGCTAAAGGATAGACCGAGAGGTCTGTCTGGTCCTCCTAGAGAGGCCAAGAGAAAGTACGAGAAGCCAACTAAAGCTTGATCGGGCCTTCAGCAAGCACGACCGAGCTGTACCGGAGCTAACACTAAGACCGAGGGGTCTTAGAGAGCCCTCTAGCGGGGCGAATAGAGCTAGATCGAGCCTTGGGAAAGCTAGATCGAGCAGGACTGAAGCTAAACGATAGACCGAGAGGTCTGTCTGGTCCTCCTAGAGAGGCCAAGAGAAAGTACGAGAAGCTAACTAAAGCTTGATCGCGCCTTCAGCAAGCACGATTGAGCAAGACCGGAGCTAACACTAAGACCGAAGTGTCTTAGAGAGCCCTCTGGTGGGGCGAATAGAGCTAGATCGAGCCTTGGGAAAGCTAGATCGAGTAAGATTGAAGCTGAAAGAGTGTCAGAGGAGCAAATGAACCTCCAAAAAGTGAAAATCAAATTTTAGAAAAAACACAAGTTAAATACTGCATGGACAGTATTTCTATGTGTGGGGCATTATTAGGGGGAGGTGTCTTGTCAAAATATGGCTGGACTAAAGACCTCAACCCGGATAGGGTGGAAGGCCCCATGATCGGTCTGTTACTAATCGGTGACCGATAAAGACCTGACCAAGGCCTGTAGTAAGCTTGGTTAGGCATTACAGGAGTTAACACTAAGACCGAGGGGTCTTAGAGAGCCCTCTAGCGGGGCGAATAGAGCTAGATCGAGCCTTGGGAAAGCTAGATCGAGCAGGACTGAAGCTAAGCAAGAGACCGAAAGGTCTGTCTGGTCCTCCTAGAGAGGCCAAGAGAAAGTACGAGAAGCTAACTAAAGCTTGATCAGGCCTTCAGCAAGCACGACCGAGCTGTACCGGAGCTAACACTAAGACCGAGGGGTCTTAGAGAGCCCTCTAGCAGGGCGAATAGATCTAGATCGAGCCTTGGGAAAGCTAGATCGAGCAGGACTGAAGCTAAACGATAGACCGAGAGGTCTGTCTGGTCCTCCTAGAGAGGCCAAGAGAAAGTACGAGAAGCTAACTAAAGCTTGATCGGGCCTTCAGCAAGCACGACCGAGCTGTACCGGAGCTAACACTAAGACCGAGGGGTCTTAGAGAGCCCTCTAGCAGGGCGAATAGAGCTAGATCGAGCCTTGGGAAAGCTAGATCAAGCAGGACTGAAGCTAAACGATAGACCGAGAGGTCTGTCTGGTCCTCCTAGAGAGGCCAAGAGAAAGTACGAGAATCTAACTAAAGCTTGATCGGGCCTTCAGCAAGCACGACCGAGCTGTACCGGAGCTAACACTAAGACCGAGGGGTCTTAGAGAGCCCTCTAGCAGGGCGAATAGAGCTAGATCGAGCCTTGGGAAAGCTAGATCGAGCAGGACTGAAGCTAAACGATAGACCGAGAGGTCTGTCTGGTCCTCCTAGAGAGGCCAAGAGGAAGTACGAGAAGCTAACTAAAGCTTGATCGCGCCTTCAGCAAGCACGATTGAGCAAGACCGGAGCTAACACTAAGACCGAAGTGTCTTAGAGAGCCCTCTAGTGGGGCGAATAGAGCTAGATCGAGCCTTGGGAAAGCTAGATCGAGTAAGATTGAAGCTGAAAGAGTGTCAGAGGAGCAAATGAACCTCCAAAAAGTGAAAATCAAATTTTAGAAAAAAACACAAGTTAAATACTGCATGGACAGTAATTCTATGTGTGGGGCATTATTAGGGAGAGGTGTCTTGTCAAAATATGGCTGGACTAAAGACCTCAACCCGGATAGGGTGGAAGGCCCTATGATTGGTCTGTTACTAATCGGTGACCGATAAAGACCTGACCAAGGCCTGTAGTAAGCTTGGTTAGGCATTACAGAAGATAACACTAAGACCGAGGGGTCTTAGAGAGCCCTCTAGCGGGGCGAATAGAGCTTGATCAAGCCTTGGGCAAGCTAGATCGAGCAGGACTGAAGCTAAACGATAGACCGAGAGGTCTGTCTGGTCCTCCTAGAGAGGCCAAGAGAAAGTACGAGAATCTAACTAAAGCTGGGTCGGGCCTTCAGCAAGCACGACCGAGCAGTACCGGAGCTAACACTAAGACCGAGGGGTCTTAGAGAGCCCTCTAGTGGGGCGAATAGAGCTAGATCGAGCCTTGGGAAAGCTAGATCGAGCAGGACTGAAGCTAAACGATAAACCGAAAGGTCTGACGGGTCCTCATAAGAGGCATGGAGAAAGATCTGATACTAAAGTACCTCTCGGAAGTAATAAAATATGCCTGATGAAGCCGGGTATGATGTTTGTTGTTTGATGGCATTCATCGATTAGGTCTGGTGGATTCCCCATTACTCCGAGTGGTACTAGTAGAGGCTCCTACAGGGGTGAGCAAAGCGAGATCAAGCCTTAGGCAAGCTAGATCGAGCAGAACTGAAGCTGAAAAGCAAAATAAATGACAGGTCTGTCCAAATCAATAAACTTGAAATCCAGTGTGGTCACCACGGGTCACGAGGTGAATTCCTAGCGATTGTCTGCTGAACGTATAGGAAGGCCCGAAACGAACGATAATTTCATTGCACAGTGGAGATACTATACGTTCAGGAGTAGCATACATCGGGTTTGATCTATGATCATGTCTGGTCTCCGAGGATCCACCGGGTTACCAACTGGCACCGCTGTACTGGGTGTAAAACTGGGCCACCTGAAGTCCCGGGTGTAAAACTAGGTGCCTCTGTGCCAAAGTAGCGGCTTGCGTAGTGCATTATGCCTCCGGCTTGCGAAATGGTTATAAGCAATAACAACAGGACGCCGCGGGGTGTTCACTTAAAGGAGTAACGTTCTCTCAAGGGAGGGGATCTAAAAATCTTGATAAAACATTTATTCTATGCAAAATTTGTGCGCAAATTTTGCAAAGTAAAAAGCTGCACTGTAGCAAATTCTATGTGTGTAGCATTATTAGGGAAGTGTTGTTTGATGGCACCTCTCTACTTGATGCACCAAAGAACTACCTTGATGGCTCATGACCGCTGGTAATCTGTCGTCGCTAGTAGTTCGGAACTGAGAACAAATATGTTCGCAAATTACAACAATTATACAGCATATTGCTGAATAAAGCAGAACCGAATAATACTCAGTGACTTTACACCAAGACTGACTAATGTCTGGATTGTATCGTCCTACTCGAGTAAGGCGAAGAAAAGCTAGAAAGATACGCTTTTCACAAAGCAGGCTTAATGCATGCAAACCAAGGAGGAAGGAGTGATGCCCCTCCTTATAATAAGCAGAACCAAATAAAGAACAGACAGCATCATCTGTACAGTGACCAAGAAGAGGTGAAACTTCTGTATGTGAAAAGGCAATTTGAGCGAGATTTATTAGCAGACTAGTATTATGTTGTTTCTAGTAGGCGAAAGCCGAAACATCAACATGTGAAAATCTGATATTAAATCCTCAATCATTTTCCCTAGTATTATACAGCTATGAGTAACCTTAATTGGACACGGCAATTATTGCTGACCGGTGAAACTTTCGCATGGGAAAGACACACACACTTCTTGACAAAGCAATAAGTATTATGCTGTTTCTAGTACGCGAAAGCAGAAACATCAGCATGTGAAAGTTGTGAAGTTGAAGAATTTTTGTGTTGAGTACGATGTTGTTACTAGTAACCATGTCGACAGCTGAGAACTGTTCTCTAACCAATAGAAGGTGAAACTTCTGTATGTGAAAAGGCAATTTGAGCGAGATTTCTTAGCAGACTAGTATTATGTTGTTTCTAGTAGGCGAAAGCCGAAACATCAACATGTGAAAATCTGATATTAAATCCTCAATCATTTTCCCTAGTATTATACAGCTGCTAGTAGCCGTAATTGGTCAGGGAAACATTGTTGACCGGTGAAACTTCACATGGGAAAGACACACAAATTACTTGACAAAACAATAAGTATTATGCTGTTTCTAGTATGCGAAAGCAGAAACATCAGCATGTGAAAGTTGTGAAGTTGAAAAGTTTTTGTGTTGAGTACGGTGTTGTTACTAGTAACCATGTCGACAGCTGGAAAGCTGTTCTCTAACCAATAAAAGGTAAAACTTCTGTATCTGAAGAGGCGGCGTGATTGAGATTTTTAACAGACTAGTATTATGTTGTTTCTAGTAGGCGAGAGCCGAAACATCGACATGTGAACATCTGGTTTTTAAATCATGAGTCAATTCTCCCTAGTATGATACAGTTGTTAGCCGGTATTGGTAACAGTAGAACAGAGATTTGGAGGGCAAAACCTGCTCATGGGAAATGCTCACAGAGCGCTATCTACCAGTACACATAGTATTATGCTGTTTCTAGTACGCGCGAGCCGAAACATCAGCATGTGAAATGTGTAATCGTGGGTAACTCTAAGTGTGTAGAGTACTGTGTAGTAACTAGTAGCCATGCCAAAGCATGCATTGAAACTCTTCGTGATTTAAAAAGCTCAAAGCAAGATTGACGAGGCCGCAAGGCTATGTCTTTCTAAATTCGAACAAATCGAAAGATTGTTCAAAGTACAATTAAACTGATTGATCCTGTCAGTTGCCATATGCTTGTCTGAAAGACTAAGCCATGCATGTGCAAGCGAAGCTTGAAAAAGTGGAACCGCGAATGGCTCATTAAATCAGTTACTATCTATTAGTTGATTTGCAAGCTAAATGAATAACTGCGGTAACCCTGCAGCTAATGCATGCTGATTGTCCGACACTGTCGGAGACTTTTACAAGACTACACCGGGTGATTTGCTAAGTACAGACACATCCCGTGATGAGTCCTAGTAACTGAAAGATCCCAGATAGCTTCGGCTTGGGGACGGAACTTCCGAATTTCTGACCTATCAACCTATGATGGTAGTGTAACGGACTACCATGGTTGTGACGGGTAACGGGGAATCAGGGTTCGATTCCGGAGAGGGAGCCTTAGAAACGGCTACCACATCCAAGGAAGGCAGCAGGCACGCAAATTACCCACTCTCCGCACGAGGAGGTAGTGACTAGAAATAATGATATGAACCTTTATGGTTTGTAATCAGAATGGAATGGACTTAAAAGCTCCATTGATGAACGAGTAGAGGGCAAGTCTGGTGCCAGCAGCCGCGGTAATACCAGCCTCTACAAGCGTATGCAATAGTTGCTGCGTTTAAAAAGCTCATAGTTGGATCTGTTTGAGTAGAACGGCAACATGGTCTTCAGTTAAATCTGTTGACTCGTTCCGCTCATCCTTCGCATCGAAGAAATAGTTTGCACTTAAATGTGACGAACTGTGGAAACGGTGTTTTCACCCTGAGAAAATTAGAGTGTTCAAAGCATCCTTTGGGATCGAATAATAAAGCATGGAATAATGGAGAATGACCCGCTACTCGATTGATGCCGGTTGGCTGAGTGCGGTAATGATTGAAAGGAACAGACGGGGGCATTTGTATTGCTACGTTAGAGGTGAAATTCTTGGATCGTGGCAAGACAAACTACTGCGAAAGCATTTGCCAAGAATGTTTTCATTAATCAAGAACGAAAGTCAGAGTATTGAAGAGGATTAGATACCCTCGTAATTCTGACCATAAACTATACCAACCTACAATTTGTCAAAGTCGATCTTGACTTGGCAAGAGATTAACCGGGAAACCAAAGTTTATTGGTTCCGGGGGAAGTATGGTTGCAAAATCGAAACTTAAAGGAATTGACGGAAGGGCACCACCAGGAGTGGAGCCTGCGGCTTAATTTGACTCAACACGGGAAAACTCACCCGGTCCAGACATCTTAAGGATTGACAGATTGAATATCTTTCATGATTATATGGGCGGTGGTGCATGGCCGTTCTTAGTTAGTGGAGTGATCTGTCTGGTTAATTCCGATAACGAACGAGATCTTCTCCATCTAAATAATGAAATTCACTATATGTGAATTCAAACACTTCTTAGAGGAACTATGCGGAATTAAATACCGCAGATGAAGTGAGGCTATAACAGGTCTGTGATGCCCTTAGATGTTCTGGACTGCACGCGCGCTACACTGTGTACTTTTAGATTGAGTACTCAGCCCTTGGTCCGAAATGGACTGGGCAATCAGAGAAAAGTACAGCGCTTCAAGGGGATCGTCTGTTGTAACTTGCAGACGTGAACCAGGAATTCCTGGTACTTATGAGTCAACAACTCATAGGGATTACGTCCCTGCCCTTTGTACACACCGCCCGTCGCTACTACTGATTGGATAGTTAAGCAAGAATTGCAAATTCCTACTGTTGGGACTTCGGTCTCCGGCAACGGGATGAAGCGGATCGAGCTTAATTGTCTAGAGGAAGTAAAAGTCGTAACAAGGTTTCCGTAGGGGAACCTGCGGAAGGATCAGTGATTGATTCCTTCGGGCATGGCTGCTGGTAGAGGCCATGTCTGTAGTGCGCATGACGCTCTGTCGCTAGAGATTGCTTGGCAACCAATCTCGAATTATGTATCGAGCTCAAAAACTACTTGTGTGGATACATAGTTCAGCAGTCATGGCAAGGGACTGCTTAAAGGGAGACTAGTTAGCAAAAGCAGCCTAGCAGAACTGCAGCTATCTAGATCTCAGAAGCTGGGTTATAGAAGCCCAGCTATAGACTTGTGAATGAGAAAGGCCTAAAAAGGTCCACAAGTCGCGTGGTTAGAACCGACACGCAAAAATCCCAGCGAGTGACAGAGCGTTGCGCTGTTCAGTGGGAAAGAGTTGAGCTACTCGGGGCGCCCACTGAACTTGCTCCGAGCCAAAGGCTCGAAAAAACACAGCTTAGCCTCAGATCCTTTACATAGAAGGCTAGCTAAAATAAACTTACCTTGGACGAGGGTAAAGTTTAGTCAGTTCTTAGGGGAGAGTAATCCACAGCTTCTCGCCCTCTGAACATTCTCCCAGATATGTAGGTCTGGGAGAGTCTCCTCCTGTTCTTCGGAATCTGGAGGTAGACAAAGACAGTACGATACGATCTTGCATCGGGATGACTAACCGATAATGATCATAATCTGACAATTTTTCCGGCTTGAGGCACCGGAGTCAGATTAAAGACACATACTGAACTAAAGGCGTATGTGCAAAGCTTGTCGGAGTGTAGAGAGTCAAGCTGAGTTGACTCGTCACGTGGTGATGACAACAGCCATGTGCAAAACACTCACAACTTTATCGTCTATGTGGAAAAGGTTGCTAACAGCGCTCTCTATGAGAGGCCCTCGCATATAACTATACGAGGAAAAGGCGATAGAGTTGTTTGAATGTGGGGCAGGTTCATCGACAAGCTAAGTTGATCACATTCTTGTTGTGGCATCCTACTAGAATTGGTCACGGTCTGCACCAACTCTCCCCAAGTTGGCCAGACTTAAAACTAGAAATAAGGTTTGCAGCTATGTGAACCTAGAAACTGTAAAGGAGTTGAAAGAACTTAAAGGAATTGAAAGAGGCCTTGAGGTATATCCTCTTGGTAAAGACCCACAAAAGCTCACAAAAGTGGCTTCGAAGGGCAAAACTGGTTCATCCAAAACAATTGGAGAGCTTAAAGCAGAACCAATTCGAATGAAACACTATTGGTGAAACTTCATCATGAGAACGTCACAAGCTGATCACGCTCCATGATATGACTAGTATTATGTTGCTTCTAGTAGGCTAAGCGCAAGCCGAAACATCAACATGTGAAAGTCGTAGAATTTTGCAATCAAACTGTGGCTAGTACTGTGATGTTACTAGTAACCTGGTGTTCCGTCATATGGCCAAGAGAGCATTTGAAGGCGAAACTTCTGCATGGGAAAGCTGCATCATGATCAAAATTTTATATCGAGTATTATGTTGACGTTAGTAGGCCTTGGCCGAAAACGCAGCATGTGAAAGGTATAGATAAAAGTTATTGTTGCAGTCAGTACTGTGTAGTTACTAGTAGCTGGATTTAAGCTCAAAATGAGACACTGTTGGTGAAACTTCATCATGAGAATGTCACAAGCTGATCAAGCTCAATGATATGACTAGTATTATGTTGCTTCTAGTAGGCTAAGCGCAAGCCGAAACATCAACATGTGAAAGTCGTAGAATTTTGCGATCAAATTGTGGCTAGTACTGTGATGTTACTAGTAACCTTGTGTTACGTCATATGGCCAAGAGAGCATTTGAAGGCGAAACTTCTGCATGGGGAAGCTGCATCATGAACAAAAGTTTATATCGAGTATTATGTTGACATTAGTAGGCCCTGGCCGAAAGCGCAGCATGTGAAAGGTATAGATAAAAGTTATCGTTGCAGTCAGTACTGTGTAGTTACTAGTAGCTGGATTTAAGCTCGAAATGAGACACTGTTGGTGAAACTTCATCATGAGAACGTCACAAGCTGATCACGCTCCATGATATGACTAGTATTATGTTGCTTCTAGTAGGCTAAGCGCAAGCCGAAACATCAACATGTGAAAGTCGTAGAATTTTGCGATCAAATTGTGGCTAGTACTGTGATGTTACTAGTAACCTTGTGTTACGTCATATGGCCAAGAGAGCATTTGAAGGCGAAACTTCTGCATGGGGAAGCTGCATCATGAACAAAAGTTTATATCGAGTATTATGTTGACGTTAGTAGGCCCTGGCCGAAAGCGCAGCATGTGAAAGGTATAGATAAAAGTTAGCGTTGCAGTCAGTACTGTGTAGTTACTAGTAGCTGGATTTAAGCTCGAAATGAGACACTGTTGGTGAAACTTCATCATGAGAACGTCACAAGCTGATCACGCTCTATGATATGACTAGTATTATGTTGCTTCTAGTAGGCTAAGCGCAAGCCGAAACATCAACATGTGAAAGTCGTAGAATTTTGCAATCAAACTGTGGCTAGTACTGTGATGTTACTAGTAACCTTTTCTTACGTCATATGGCCAAGAGAGCATTTGAAGGCGAAACTTCTGCATGGGGAAGCTGCATCATGAACAAAAGTTTATATCGAGTATTATGTTGACGTTAGTAGGCCCTGGCCGAAAGCGCAGCATGTGAAAGGTATAGATAAAAGTTATCGTTGCAGTCAGTACTGTGTAGTTACTAGTAGCTGGATTTAAGCTCGAAGTGAGACACTGTTGGTGAAACTTCATCATGAGAACGTCACAAGCTGATCACGCTCTATGATATGACTAGTATTATGTTGCTTATAGTAGGCTAAGCGCAAGCCGAAACATCAACATGTGAAAGTCGTAGAATTTTGCGATCAAACTGTGGCTAGTACTTTGATGATGCTTGTAGCCAACCGAATTGGTTGAAAAGCCCAATAAGTAAGCTAACTTGGGAGAGCTTGTTGGAAACCAAATGCTACTAGATTGGTCCAAATACATCCTTCAACAGGGGATCACTTGGCTCGCTTTACGAAGAGGAGCACAGCTATATGTGTTAATTCGGTATGAATCGCAAGATTTGTTTACCGACCTCTCTAACGCAAAAGGCGGTCTCGGCTTCGGCTGTTGACTGCGTCCGATTCAGGGTTATATAACTCTCGATTGAACACATTGATGTTCTATTGTTGGTGCTTCCAATAAAATTGGAACACTTAAAGCAGAACCGATTCAAATAATAGCATTCTGATCAATGATTGCATTCCTTGATCAAGAACTGCTGGAGTCATTGTGATGGCGAATTTTCTTCATAAGAAAATTGCAAAGAGACGGAACTTAATGAGACTAGTATTATGTTGTTTCTAGTAAGCGGAAGCTGAAACAGCAACATGTGAAAATCAAGTTTTGTTCAATGATCTCGAGGCGATAAGTACTATGAAGCAACTAGTAGCCTAAGCATGACTCAGATTTGAGACAGTCAAAAAGACTGGCGAAACTTCTTCACATGAAAGTTACATAGAGAACTACAAATGTATACAGCGAGTATTATGTTGTTTCTAGTAGGCGAAAGCTGAAACATCAACATGTGAAAGTTGTCTGCAAACTGTAGAACGATATGTGATTAGTACTGTGCTGTTACTAGTAGCCAGTCTGACTGTAGAAGCCAAGACAAAGGGAAACTAATGCATCTGAAAAGGACAAGTTATGGAAAGGTATGCACGATAAGTATTATGTTGTTTCTAGTAAGCGGCAGCTGAAACATCAACATGTGAACGTCGTTGTGTACAGTAACCTAGAACTATATAGTCCTTAGTAACGTGCATTTACTAGTACCTGTAATTGGTATTCAGACTCAGGCAGTTTGGAATAGTTTGGCAAAGATGCACCAGAGAAAACTGGGATTTGATACAGAAATTGTTGAATACAAGTATTATGCTGCTTCTAGTAGGTTGAATCCGAAACATCAGCATGTGAAAATTGAAAACATTTCTGGTTCGAATTGTCACAAGTATTTGGTGATCTGAGTAGCCAAACTCACTACAACGCCAATTGAAGGCAAAAATTCTCAACGGGAAAAGCTATTCTCATTGAATGAGCTAACAAGACGAGTATTATGTTGCTTCTAGTAGGCGAAAGCCAAAACATCAACATGTGAAAGTCTTGCTGAACAAATTTAATGTTGTTGAGCTCAGTACCGTGTGAATTAGTAGCCATAATTGGCGAGCGAAAATTGAACTGGCGAAACTTCGTCTTTGGAAAATTGCAGATGCCGAGCACTTATTTTGCAACGAGTATTATGTTGACTGTAGTAAGCGAAAGCCGAAACAGCAACATGTGAAAGCTGTTGAAATTTGTGGTCATTTTGCAATAAGTACAAGGAGTGTAACTAGTAGCCAGGTCAAAATTTGGGATAAGAATGAGCAAAAATTCTGCATGAGAACAGTTGAAATTATGAAACTAAATTACAAAGACTAGTATTATGTTGTTTCGAGTACGCGAAAGCGGAAACATCAACATGTGAACGTTTGTAACGAAGTTTCGTTAATTTTCAGCCTAGTACTGAGCAAGAACGAGTAGCCTCATCTCCAATCCCACGCAAAATGTAGTGAAATATGTGAGTGAACCTTATTCACG
>NW_027452115.1:45000-62500 GCF_964194025.1 Convolutriloba macropyga
CTCCCAAATGGCCTAACAGTGGCAGCCAATCAGAGTGCGAGAAAAGCGCTCCCAAATGGCCTAACAGTGGCAGCCAATCAGAGTGCGAGAAAAGCGCTCCCAAATGGCCTAACAGTGGCAGCCAATCAGAGTGCGAGAAAAGCGCTCCCAAATGGCCTAACAGTGGCAGCCAATCAGAGTGCGAGAAAAGCGCTCCCAAATGGCCTAACAGTGGCAGCCAATCAGAGTGCGAGAAAAGCGCTCCCAAATGGCCTAACAGTGGCAGCCAATCAGAGTGCGAGAAAAGCGCTCCCAAATGGCCTAACAGTGGCAGCCAATCAGAGTGCGAGAAAAGCGCTCCCAAATGGCCTAACAGTGGCAGCCAATCAGAGTGCGAGAAAAGCGCTCCCAAATGGCCTAACAGTGGCAGCCAATCAGAGTGCGAGAAAAGCGCTCCCAAATGGCCTAACAGTGGCAGCCAATCAGAGTGCGAGAAAAGCGCTCCCAAATGGCCTAACAGTGGCAGCCAATCAGAGTGCGAGAAAAGCGCTCCCAAATGGCCTAACAGTGGCAGCCAATCAGAGTGCGAGAAAAGCGCTCCCAAATGGCCTAACAGTGGCAGCCAATCAGAGTGCGAGAAAAGCGCTCCCAAATGGCCTAACAGTGGCAGCCAATCAGAGTGCGAGAAAAGCGCTCCCAAATGGCCTAACAGTGGCAGCCAATCAGAGTGCGAGAAAAGCGCTCCCAAATGGCCTAACAGTGGCAGCCAATCAGAGTGCGAGAAAAGCGCTCCCAAATGGCCTAACAGTGGCAGCCAATCAGAGTGCGAGAAAAGCGCTCCCAAATGGCCTAACAGTGGCAGCCAATCAGAGTGCGAGAAAAGCGCTCCCAAATGGCCTAACAGTGGCAGCCAGCTAGAGCTAGCTTAAGTTAGCTTGGGTTAGCTTGAGTTAGCTTTAATTAGCTTTAATTAGCTTAAGCTAGCTTAAGTTAGCTTGGGTTAGCTTGAGTTAGCTTGAGCTAGCTTGAGTTAGCTTGAATTAGCTTGAGTTAGCTTGAATTAGCTTGAGTTAGCTTGAGTTAGCTTGAATTAGCTTGAGTTAGCTTGAGTTAGCTCGGGTTAGCTTGAGTTTGACTTCATTAACCCAAGTTAGCTTGGGTTAACTTCATTAAGTTAGCTTGAACTAGCTTGAGTTAGCTTGAGTTAGCTTGAGTTAGCTTGAGTTAGCTTGAGTTAGCTTGTCTTAGCTTTAGCTAGCTTGAGTTAGCTTGAACTAGCTTTAGCTACCTTGAGTTAGCTTGAGTTAGCTCGGGTTAGCTTGAGTTAGCTTGAGTTAGCTTGAGTTAGCTTTAGCTAGCTTGAGTTAGCTTGAGTTAGCTTGAGTTAGCTTGAGTTAGCTTGAATTAGCTTGAGTTAGCTTGAGTTAGCTTTAGCTAGCTTGGGTTAGCTTGAGCTAGCTTGAGTTAGCTCGGGTTAGCTTGAGTTAGCTTGAGTTAGCTTTAGCTAGCTTGAGTTAGCTTGAGTTAGCTTGAGTTAGCTTGAGTTAGCTTTAGCTAGCTTGAGTTAGCTTGAACTAGCTTGAGTTAGCTTGAGCTAGCTTGAGTTAGCTTGAGTTAGCTTGAGTTAGCTTTAGCTAGCTTGAGTTAGCTTGAACTAGCTTTAGTTAGCTTGAGTTAGCTTGAGTTAGCTTGAGTTAGCTTGAGTTAGCTTGTCTTAGCTTTAGCTAGCTTGAGTTAGCTTGAACTAGCTTTAGCTACCTTGAGTTAGCTTGAGTTAGCTCGGGTTAGCTTGAGTTAGCTTGAGTTAGCTTGAGTTAGCTTTAGCTAGCTTGAGTTAGCTTGAGTTAGCTTGAGTTAGCTTGAACTAGCTTGAGTTAGCTTGAGTTAGCTTGAGTTAGCTTGAGTTAGCTTGAGTTAGCTTGAGTTAGCTTGTCTTAGCTTTAGCTAGCTTGAGTTAGCTTGAACTAGCTTTAGCTACCTTGAGTTAGCTTGAGTTAGCTCGGGTTAGCTTGAGTTAGCTTGAGTTAGCTTGAGTTAGCTTTAGCTAGCTTGAGTTAGCTTGAGTTAGCTTGAGTTAGCTTGAGTTAGCTTGAATTAGCTTGAGTTAGCTTGAGTTAGCTTTAGCTAGCTTGGGTTAGCTTGAGCTAGCTTGAGTTAGCTCGGGTTAGCTTGAGTTAGCTTGAGTTAGCTTTAGCTAGCTTGAGTTAGCTTGAGTTAGCTTGAGTTAGCTTGAGTTAGCTTTAGCTAGCTTGAGTTAGCTTGAACTAGCTTGAGTTAGCTTGAGCTAGCTTGAGTTAGCTTGAGTTAGCTTGAGTTAGCTTTAGCTAGCTTGAGTTAGCTTGAACTAGCTTGAGTTAGCTTGAGTTAGCTTGAGTTAGCTTGTCTTAGCTTTAGCTAGCTTGAGCTAGCTTGAACTAGCTTTAGCTACCTTGAGTTAGCTTGAGTTAGCTCGGGTTAGCTTGAGTTAGCTTGAGTTAGCTTGAGTTAGCTTTAGCTAGCTTGAGTTAGCTTGAGTTAGCTTGAGTTAGCTTGAACTAGCTTGAGTTAGCTTGAGTTAGCTTGAGTTAGCTTGAGTTAGCTTGAGTTAGCTTGTCTTAGCTTTAGCTAGCTTGAGTTAGCTTGAACTAGCTTTAGCTACCTTGAGTTAGCTTGAGTTAGCTCGGGTTAGCTTGAGTTAGCTTGAGTTAGCTTGAGTTAGCTTTAGCTAGCTTGAGTTAGCTTGAGTTAGCTTGAGTTAGCTTGAGTTAGCTTGAATTAGCTTGAGTTAGCTTGAGTTAGCTTTAGCTAGCTTGGGTTAGCTTGAGCTAGCTTGAGTTAGCTCGGGTTAGCTTGAGTTAGCTTGAGTTAGCTTTAGCTAGCTTGAGTTAGCTTGAGTTAGCTTGAGTTAGCTTGAGTTAGCTTTAGCTAGCTTGAGTTAGCTTGAACTAGCTTGAGTTAGCTTGAGCTAGCTTGAGTTAGCTTGAGTTAGCTTGAGTTAGCTTTAGCTAGCTTGAGTTAGCTTGAACTAGCTTGAGTTAGCTTGAGCTAGCTTGAGTTAGCTTGAGTTAGCTTGAGTTAGCTTTAGCTAGCTTGAGTTAGCTTGAACTAGCTTGAGTTAGCTTGAGTTAGCTTGAGTTAGCTTGAGTTAGCTTGTCTTAGCTTTAGCTAGCTTGAGCTAGCTTGAACTAGCTTTAGCTACCTTGAGTTAGCTTGAGTTAGCTCGGGTTAGCTTGAGTTAGCTTGAGTTAGCTTGAGTTAGCTTGAGCTAGCTTGAGTTAGCTTGAGTTAGCTTGAGTTAGCTTTAGCTAGCTTGAGTTAGCTTGAACTAGCTTGAGTTAGCTTGAGCTAGCTTGAGTTAGCTTGAGTTAGCTTGAGTTAGCTTTAGCTAGCTTGAGTTAGCTTGAACTAGCTTGAGTTAGCTTGAGTTAGCTTGAGTTAGCTTGAGTTAGCTTGTCTTAGCTTTAGCTAGCTTGAGCTAGCTTGAACTAGCTTTAGCTACCTTGAGTTAGCTTGAGTTAGCTCGGGTTAGCTTGAGTTAGCTTGAGTTAGCTTGAGTTAGCTTTAGCTAGCTTGAGTTAGCTTGAGTTAGCTTGAGTTAGCTTGAACTAGCTTGAGTTAGCTTGAGTTAGCTTGAGTTAGCTTGAGTTAGCTTGAGTTAGCTTGAGTTAGCTTGTCTTAGCTTTAGCTAGCTTGAGTTAGCTTGAACTAGCTTTAGCTACCTTGAGTTAGCTTGAGTTAGCTCGGGTTAGCTTGAGTTAGCTTGAGTTAGCTTGAGTTAGCTTTAGCTAGCTTGAGTTAGCTTGAGTTAGCTTGAGTTAGCTTGAGTTAGCTTGAATTAGCTTGAGTTAGCTTGAGTTAGCTTTAGCTAGCTTGGGTTAGCTTGAGCTAGCTTGAGTTAGCTCGGGTTAGCTTGAGTTAGCTTGAGTTAGCTTTAGCTAGCTTGAGTTAGCTTGAGTTAGCTTGAGTTAGCTTGAGTTAGCTTTAGCTAGCTTGAGTTAGCTTGAACTAGCTTGAGTTAGCTTGAGCTAGCTTGAGTTAGCTTGAGTTAGCTTGAGTTAGCTTTAGCTAGCTTGAGTTAGCTTGAACTAGCTTTAGTTAGCTTGAGTTAGCTTGAGTTAGCTTGAGTTAGCTTGAGTTAGCTTGTCTTAGCTTTAGCTAGCTTGAGTTAGCTTGAACTAGCTTTAGCTACCTTGAGTTAGCTTGAGTTAGCTCGGGTTAGCTTGAGTTAGCTTGAGTTAGCTTGAGTTAGCTTTAGCTAGCTTGAGTTAGCTTGAGTTAGCTTGAGTTAGCTTGAGTTAGCTTGAGTTAGCTTGAGTTAGCTTGTCTTAGCTTTAGCTAGCTTGAGTTAGCTTGAACTAGCTTTAGCTACCTTGAGTTAGCTTGAGTTAGCTCGGGTTAGCTTGAGTTAGCTTGAGTTAGCTTGAGTTAGCTTTAGCTAGCTTGAGTTAGCTTGAGTTAGCTTGAGTTAGCTTGAGTTAGCTTGAATTAGCTTGAGTTAGCTTGAGTTAGCTTTAGCTAGCTTGGGTTAGCTTGAGCTAGCTTGAGTTAGCTCGGGTTAGCTTGAGTTAGCTTGAGTTAGCTTTAGCTAGCTTGAGTTAGCTTGAGTTAGCTTGAGTTAGCTTGAGTTAGCTTTAGCTAGCTTGAGTTAGCTTGAACTAGCTTGAGTTAGCTTGAGCTAGCTTGAGTTAGCTTGAGTTAGCTTGAGTTAGCTTTAGCTAGCTTGAGTTAGCTTGAACTAGCTTGAGTTAGCTTGAGTTAGCTTGAGTTAGCTTGAGTTAGCTTGAGTTAGCTTGTCTTAGCTTTAGCTAGCTTGAGTTAGCTTGAACTAGCTTTAGCTACCTTGAGTTAGCTTGAGTTAGCTCGGGTTAGCTTGAGTTAGCTTGAGTTAGCTTGAGTTAGCTTTAGCTAGCTTGAGTTAGCTTGAGTTAGCTTGAGTTAGCTTGAACTAGCTTGAGTTAGCTTGAGTTAGCTTGAGTTAGCTTGAGTTAGCTTGAGTTAGCTTGTCTTAGCTTTAGCTAGCTTGAGTTAGCTTGAACTAGCTTTAGCTACCTTCAGTTAGCTTGAGTTAGCTCGGGTTAGCTTGAGTTAGCTTGAGTTAGCTTGAGTTAGCTTTAGCTAGCTTGAGTTAGCTTGAGTTAGCTTGAGTTAGCTTGAGTTAGCTTGAATTAGCTTGAGTTAGCTTGAGTTAGCTTTAGCTAGCTTGGGTTAGCTTGAGCTAGCTTGAGTTAGCTCGGGTTAGCTTGAGTTAGCTTGAGTTAGCTTTAGCTAGCTTGAGTTAGCTTGAGTTAGCTTGAGTTAGCTTGAGTTAGCTTTAGCTAGCTTGAGTTAGCTTGAGCTAGCTGAGTTAGCTTGAGTTAGCTAGCTTGAGCTTGAGCTAGCTAGCTAGCTTGAGCTTGAGCTAGCTAGCTCGCTTGAGCTTGAGCTTGAGCTAGCTAGCTTGAGCTTGAGCTAGCTAGCTAGCTTGAGCTTGAGCTTGAGCTAGCTGGCTTGAGCTTGAGCTAGCTAGCTTGAGCTTGAGCTAGCTAGCTAGCTAGCTTGAGCTTGAGCTTGAGCTAGCTAGCTAGCTTGAGCTAGCTATCTAGCTTGAGCTTGAGCTAGCTAGCTAGCTTGAGCTTGAGCTTGAGCTTGAGCTAGCTGGCTTGAGCTTGAGCTAGCTAGCTTGAGCTTGAGCTAGCTAGCTAGCTTGAGCTTGAGCTTGAGCTAGCTGGCTTGAGCTTGAGCTAGCTAGCTTGAGCTTGAGCTAGCTAGCTAGCTTGAGCTTGAGCTTGAGCTAGCTAGCTAGCTAGCTTGAGCTTGAGCTTGAGCTTGAGCTAGCTAGCTTGAGCTTGAGCTAGCTAGCTAGCTTGAGCTTGAGCTTGAGCTAGCTAGCTTGAGCTTGAGCTTGAGCTAGCTAGCTTGAGCTTGAGCTTGAGCTAGCTAGCTTGAGCTTGAGCTTGAGCTAGCTAGCTTGAGCTTGAGCTTGAGCTAGCTAGCTAGCTAGCTTGAGCTTGAGCTAGCTAGCTTGAGCTTGAGCTAGCTAGCTAGCTTGAGATTGAGCTTGAGCTAGCTGGCTTGAGCTTGAGCTAGCTAGCTTGAGCTTGAGCTAGCTAGCTTGAGCTTGAGCTAGCTAGCTAGCTTGAACTTGAGCTAGCTAGCTAGCTTGAGCTTGAGCTTGAGCTAGCTAGCTAGCTTGAGCTTGAGCTTGAGCTAGCTGGCTTGAGCTTGAGCTAGCTAGCTTGAGCTTGAGCTAGCTAGCTTGAGCTTGAGCTAGCTAGCTAGCTTGAACTTGAGCTAGCTAGCTAGCTTGAGCTTGAGCGGGGCGAATAGAGCTAGATCGAGCCTTGGGAAAGCTAGATCGAGCAGGACTGAAGCTAAACGATAGACCGAGAGGTCTGTCTGGTCCTCCTAGAGAGGCCAAGAGAAAAAACGAGAAGCTAACTAAAGCTTGATCGGGCCTTCAGCAAGCACAACCGAGCTGTACCGGAGCTAACACTAAGACCGAGGGGTCTTAGAGAGCCCTCTAGCGGGGCGAATAGAGCTTGATCAAGCCTTGGGCAAGCTAGATCGAGCAGGACTGAAGCTAAGCAAGAGACCGAGAGGTCTGTCTGGTCCTCCTAGAGAGGCCAAGAGAAAGTACGAGAAGCCAACTAAAGCTTGATCGGGCCTTCAGCAAGCACGACCGAGCTGTACCGGAGCTAACACTAAGACCGAGGGGTCTTAGAGAGCCCTCTAGCGGGGCGAATAGAGCTAGATCGAGCCTTGGGAAAGCTAGATCGAGCAGGACTGAAGCTAAACGATAGACCGAGAGGTCTGTCTGGTCCTCCTAGAGAGGCCAAGAGAAAGTACGAGAAGCTAACTAAAGCTTGATCGCGCCTTCAGCAAGCACGATTGAGCAAGACCGGAGCTAACACTAAGACCGAAGTGTCTTAGAGAGCCCTCTGGTGGGGCGAATAGAGCTAGATCGAGCCTTGGGAAAGCTAGATCGAGTAAGATTGAAGCTGAAAGAGTGTCAGAGGAGCAAATGAACCTCCAAAAAGTGAAAATCAAATTTTAGAAAAAGCACAAGTTAAATACTGCATGGACAGTATTTCTATGTGTGGGGCATTATTAGGGGGAGGTGTCTTGTCAAAATATGGCTGGACTAAAGACCTCAACCCGGATAGGGTGGAAGGCCCCATGATCGGTCTGTTACTAATCGGTGACCGATAAAGACCTGACCAAGGCCTGTAGTAAGCTTGGTTAGGCATTACAGGAGTTAACACTAAGACCGAGGGGTCTTAGAGAGCCCTCTAGCGGGGCGAATAGAGCTAGATCGAGCCTTGGGAAAGCTAGATCGAGCAGGACTGAAGCTAAGCAAGAGACCGAAAGGTCTGTCTGGTCCTCCTAGAGAGGCCAAGAGAAAGTACGAGAAGCTAACTAAAGCTTGATCAGGCCTTCAGCAAGCACGACCGAGCTGTACCGGAGCTAACACTAAGACCGAGGGGTCTTAGAGAGCCCTCTAGCAGGGCGAATAGATCTAGATCGAGCCTTGGGAAAGCTAGATCGAGCAGGACTGAAGCTAAACGATAGACCGAGAGGTCTGTCTGGTCCTCCTAGAGAGGCCAAGAGAAAGTACGAGAAGCTAACTAAAGCTTGATCGGGCCTTCAGCAAGCACGACCGAGCTGTACCGGAGCTAACACTAAGACCGAGGGGTCTTAGAGAGCCCTCTAGCAGGGCGAATAGAGCTAGATCGAGCCTTGGGAAAGCTAGATCAAGCAGGACTGAAGCTAAACGATAGACCGAGAGGTCTGTCTGGTCCTCCTAGAGAGGCCAAGAGAAAGTACGAGAATCTAACTAAAGCTTGATCGGGCCTTCAGCAAGCACGACCGAGCTGTACCGGAGCTAACACTAAGACCGAGGGGTCTTAGAGAGCCCTCTAGCAGGGCGAATAGAGCTAGATCGAGCCTTGGGAAAGCTAGATCGAGCAGGACTGAAGCTAAACGATAGACCGAGAGGTCTGTCTGGTCCTCCTAGAGAGGCCAAGAGGAAGTACGAGAAGCTAACTAAAGCTTGATCGCGCCTTCAGCAAGCACGATTGAGCAAGACCGGAGCTAACACTAAGACCGAAGTGTCTTAGAGAGCCCTCTAGTGGGGCGAATAGAGCTAGATCGAGCCTTGGGAAAGCTAGATCGAGCAGGACTGAAGCTAAACGATAAACCGAAAGGTCTGACGGGTCCTCATAAGAGGCATGGAGAAAGATCTGATACTAAAGTACCTCTCGGAAGTAATAAAATATGCCTGATGAAGCCGGGTATGATGTTTGTTGTTTGATGGCATTCATCGATTAGGTCTGGTGGATTCCCCATTACTCCGAGTGGTACTAGTAGAGGCTCCTACAGGGGTGAGCAAAGCGAGATCAAGCCTTAGGCAAGCTAGATCGAGCAGAACTGAAGCTGAAAAGCAAAATAAATGACAGGTCTGTCCAAATCAATAAACTTGAAATCCAGTGTGGTCACCACGGGTCACGAGGTGAATTCCTAGCGATTGTCTGCTGAACGTATAGGAAGGCCCGAAACGAACGATAATTTCATTGCACAGTGGAGATACTATACGTTCAGGAGTAGCATACATCGGGTTTGATCTATGATCATGTCTGGTCTCCGAGGATCCACCGGGTTACCAACTGGCACCGCTGTACTGGGTGTAAAACTGGGCCACCTGAAGTCCCGGGTGTAAAACTAGGTGCCTCTGTGCCAAAGTAGCGGCTTGCGTAGTGCATTATGCCTCCGGCTTGCGAAATGGTTATAAGCAATAACAACAGGACGCCGCGGGGTGTTCACTTAAAGGAGTAACGTTCTCTCAAGGGAGGGGATCTAAAAATCTTGATAAAACATTTATTCTATGCAAAATTTGTGCGCAAATTTTGCAAAGTAAAAAGCTGCACTGTAGCAAATTCTATGTGTGTAGCATTATTAGGGAAGTGTTGTTTGATGGCACCTCTCTACTTGATGCACCAAAGAACTACCTTGATGGCTCATGACCGCTGGTAATCTGTCGTCGCTAGTAGTTCGGAACTGAGAACAAATATGTTCGCAAATTACAACAATTATACAGCATATTGCTGAATAAAGCAGAACCGAATAATACTCAGTGACTTTACACCAAGACTGACTAATGTCTGGATTGTATCGTCCTACTCGAGTAAGGCGAAGAAAAGCTAGAAAGATACGCTTTTCACAAAGCAGGCTTAATGCATGCAAACCAAGGAGGAAGGAGTGATGCCCCTCCTTATAATAAGCAGAACCAAATAAAGAACAGACAGCATCATCTGTACAGTGACCAAGAAGAGGTGAAACTTCTGTATGTGAAAAGGCAATTTGAGCGAGATTTATTAGCAGACTAGTATTATGTTGTTTCTAGTAGGCGAAAGCCGAAACATCAACATGTGAAAATCTGATATTAAATCCTCAATCATTTTCCCTAGTATTATACAGCTATGAGTAACCTTAATTGGACACGGCAATTATTGCGGACCGGTGAAACTTTCGCATGGGAAAGACACACACACTTCTTGACAAAGCAATAAGTATTATGCTGTTTCTAGTACGCGAAAGCAGAAACATCAGCATGTGAAAGTTGTGAAGTTGAAGAATTTTTGTGTTGAGTACGATGTTGTTACTAGTAACCATGTCGACAGCTGAGAACTGTTCTCTAACCAATAGAAGGTGAAACTTCTGTATGTGAAAAGGCAATTTGAGCGAGATTTCTTAGCAGACTAGTATTATGTTGTTTCTAGTAGGCGAAAGCCGAAACATCAACATGTGAAAATCTGATATTAAATCCTCAATCATTTTCCCTAGTATTATACAGCTACTAGTAGCCGTAATTGGTCAGGGAAACATTGTTGACCGGTGAAACTTCACATGGGAAAGACACACAAATTACTTGACAAAACAATAAGTATTATGCTGTTTCTAGTATGCGAAAGCAGAAACATCAGCATGTGAAAGTTGTGAAGTTGAAAAGTTTTTGTGTTGAGTACGGTGTTGTTACTAGTAACCATGTCGACAGCTGGAAAGCTGTTCTCTAACCAATAAAAGGTAAAACTTCTGTATCTGAAGAGGCGGCGTGATTGAGATTTTTAACAGACTAGTATTATGTTGTTTCTAGTAGGCGAGAGCCGAAACATCGACATGTGAACATCTGGTTTTTAAATCATGAGTCAATTCTCCCTAGTATGATACAGTTGTTAGCCGGTATTGGTAACAGTAGAACAGAGATTTGGAGGGCAAAACCTGCTCATGGGAAATGCTCACAGAGCGCTATCTACCAGTACACATAGTATTATGCTGTTTCTAGTACGCGCGAGCCGAAACATCAGCATGTGAAATGTGTAATCGTGGGTAACTCTAAGTGTGTAGAGTACTGTGTAGTAACTAGTAGCCATGCCAAAGCATGCATTGAAACTCTTCGTGATTTAAAAAGCTCAAAGCAAGATTGACGAGGCCGCAAGGCTATGTCTTTCTAAATTCGAACAAATCGAAAGATTGTTCAAAGTACAATTAAACTGATTGATCCTGTCAGTTGCCATATGCTTGTCTGAAAGACTAAGCCATGCATGTGCAAGCGAAGCTTGAAAAAGTGGAACCGCGAATGGCTCATTAAATCAGTTACTATCTATTAGTTGATTTGCAAGCTAAATGAATAACTGCGGTAACCCTGCAGCTAATGCATGCTGATTGTCCGACACTGTCGGAGACTTTTACAAGACTACACCGGGTGATTTGCTAAGTACAGACACATCCCGTGATGAGTCCTAGTAACTGAAAGATCCCAGATAGCTTCGGCTTGGGGACGGAACTTCCGAATTTCTGACCTATCAACCTATGATGGTAGTGTAACGGACTACCATGGTTGTGACGGGTAACGGGGAATCAGGGTTCGATTCCGGAGAGGGAGCCTTAGAAACGGCTACCACATCCAAGGAAGGCAGCAGGCACGCAAATTACCCACTCTCCGCACGAGGAGGTAGTGACTAGAAATAATGATATGAACCTTTATGGTTTGTAATCAGAATGGAATGGACTTAAAAGCTCCATTGATGAACGAGTAGAGGGCAAGTCTGGTGCCAGCAGCCGCGGTAATACCAGCCTCTACAAGCGTATGCAATAGTTGCTGCGTTTAAAAAGCTCATAGTTGGATCTGTTTGAGTAGAACGGCAACATGGTCTTCAGTTAAATCTGTTGACTCGTTCCGCTCATCCTTCGCATCGAAGAAATAGTTTGCACTTAAATGTGACGAACTGTGGAAACGGTGTTTTCACCCTGAGAAAATTAGAGTGTTCAAAGCATCCTTTGGGATCGAATAATAAAGCATGGAATAATGGAGAATGACCCGCTACTCGATTGATGCCGGTTGGCTGAGTGCGGTAATGATTGAAAGGAACAGACGGGGGCATTTGTATTGCTACGTTAGAGGTGAAATTCTTGGATCGTGGCAAGACAAACTACTGCGAAAGCATTTGCCAAGAATGTTTTCATTAATCAAGAACGAAAGTCAGAGTATTGAAGAGGATTAGATACCCTCGTAATTCTGACCATAAACTATACCAACCTACAATTTGTCAAAGTCGATCTTGACTTGGCAAGAGATTAACCGGGAAACCAAAGTTTATTGGTTCCGGGGGAAGTATGGTTGCAAAATCGAAACTTAAAGGAATTGACGGAAGGGCACCACCAGGAGTGGAGCCTGCGGCTTAATTTGACTCAACACGGGAAAACTCACCCGGTCCAGACATCTTAAGGATTGACAGATTGAATATCTTTCATGATTATATGGGCGGTGGTGCATGGCCGTTCTTAGTTAGTGGAGTGATCTGTCTGGTTAATTCCGATAACGAACGAGATCTTCTCCATCTAAATAATGAAATTCACTATATGTGAATTCAAACACTTCTTAGAGGAACTATGCGGAATTAAATACCGCAGATGAAGTGAGGCTATAACAGGTCTGTGATGCCCTTAGATGTTCTGGACTGCACGCGCGCTACACTGTGTACTTTTAGATTGAGTACTCAGCCCTTGGTCCGAAATGGACTGGGCAATCAGAGAAAAGTACAGCGCTTCAAGGGGATCGTCTGTTGTAACTTGCAGACGTGAACCAGGAATTCCTGGTACTTATGAGTCAACAACTCATAGGGATTACGTCCCTGCCCTTTGTACACACCGCCCGTCGCTACTACTGATTGGATAGTTAAGCAAGAATTGCAAATTCCTACTGTTGGGACTTCGGTCTCCGGCAACGGGATGAAGCGGATCGAGCTTAATTGTCTAGAGGAAGTAAAAGTCGTAACAAGGTTTCCGTAGGGGAACCTGCGGAAGGATCAGTGATTGATTCCTTCGGGCATGGCTGCTGGTAGAGGCCATGTCTGTAGTGCGCATGACGCTCTGTCGCTAGAGATTGCTTGGCAACCAATCTCGAATTATGTATCGAGCTCAAAAACTACTTGTGTGGATACATAGTTCAGCAGTCATGGCAAGGGACTGCTTAAAGGGAGACTAGTTAGCAAAAGCAGCCTAGCAGAACTGCAGCTATCTAGATCTCAGAAGCTGGGTTATAGAAGCCCAGCTATAGACTTGTGAATGAGAAAGGCCTAAAAAGGTCCACAAGTCGCGTGGTTAGAACCGACACGCAAAAATCCCAGCGAGTGACAGAGCGTTGCGCTGTTCAGTGGGAAAGAGTTGAGCTACTCGGGGCGCCCACTGAACTTGCTCCGAGCCAAAGGCTCGAAAAAACACAGCTTAGCCTCAGATCCTTTACATAGAAGGCTAGCTAAAATAAACTTACCTTGGACGAGGGTAAAGTTTAGTCAGTTCTTAGGGGAGAGTAATCCACAGCTTCTCGCCCTCTGAACATTCTCCCAGATATGTAGGTCTGGGAGAGTCTCCTCCTGTTCTTCGGAATCTGGAGGTAGACAAAGACAGTACGATACGATCTTGCATCGGGATGACTAACCGATAATGATCATAATCTGACAATTTTTCCGGCTTGAGGCACCGGAGTCAGATTAAAGACACATACTGAACTAAAGGCGTATGTGCAAAGCTTGTCGGAGTGTAGAGAGTCAAGCTGAGTTGACTCGTCACGTGGTGATGACAACAGCCATGTGCAAAACACTCACAACTTTATCGTCTATGTGGAAAAGGTTGCTAACAGCGCTCTCTATGAGAGGCCCTCGCATATAACTATACGAGGAAAAGGCGATAGAGTTGTTTGAATGTGGGGCAGGTTCATCGACAAGCTAAGTTGATCACATTCTTGTTGTGGCATCCTACTAGAATTGGTCACGGTCTGCACCAACTCTCCCCAAGTTGGCCAGACTTAAAACTAGAAATAAGGTTTGCAGCTATGTGAACCTAGAAACTGTAAAGGAGTTGAAAGAACTTAAAGGAATTGAAAGAGGCCTTGAGGTATATCCTCTTGGTAAAGACCCACAAAAGCTCACAAAAGTGGCTTCGAAGGGCAAAACTGGTTCATCCAAAACAATTGGAGAGCTTAAAGCAGAACCAATTCGAATGAAACACTATTGGTGAAACTTCATCATGAGAACGTCACAAGCTGATCACGCTCCATGATATGACTAGTATTATGTTGCTTCTAGTAGGCTAAGCGCAAGCCGAAACATCAACATGTGAAAGTCGTAGAATTTTGCAATCAAACTGTGGCTAGTACTGTGATGTTACTAGTAACCTGGTGTTCCGTCATATGGCCAAGAGAGCATTTGAAGGCGAAACTTCTGCATGGGAAAGCTGCATCATGATCAAAATTTTATATCGAGTATTATGTTGACGTTAGTAGGCCTTGGCCGAAAACGCAGCATGTGAAAGGTATAGATAAAAGTTATTGTTGCAGTCAGTACTGTGTAGTTACTAGTAGCTGGATTTAAGCTCAAAATGAGACACTGTTGGTGAAACTTCATCATGAGAATGTCACAAGCTGATCAAGCTCTATGATATGACTAGTATTATGTTGCTTCTAGTAGGCTAAGCGCAAGCCGAAACATCAACATGTGAAAGTCGTAGAATTTTGCGATCAAATTGTGGCTAGTACTGTGATGTTACTAGTAACCTTGTGTTACGTCATATGGCCAAGAGAGCATTTGAAGGCGAAACTTCTGCATGGGGAAGCTGCATCATGAACAAAAGTTTATATCGAGTATTATGTTGACATTAGTAGGCCCTGGCCGAAAGCGCAGCATGTGAAAGGTATAGATAAAAGTTATCGTTGCAGTCAGTACTGTGTAGTTACTAGTAGCTGGATTTAAGCTCGAAATGAGACACTGTTGGTGAAACTTCATCATGAGAACGTCACAAGCTGATCACGCTCCATGATATGACTAGTATTATGTTGCTTCTAGTAGGCTAAGCGCAAGCCGAAACATCAACATGTGAAAGTCGTAGAATTTTGCGATCAAATTGTGGCTAGTACTGTGATGTTACTAGTAACCTTGTGTTACGTCATATGGCCAAGAGAGCATTTGAAGGCGAAACTTCTGCATGGGGAAGCTGCATCATGAACAAAAGTTTATATCGAGTATTATGTTGACGTTAGTAGGCCCTGGCCGAAAGCGCAGCATGTGAAAGGTATAGATAAAAGTTAGCGTTGCAGTCAGTACTGTGTAGTTACTAGTAGCTGGATTTAAGCTCGAAATGAGACACTGTTGGTGAAACTTCATCATGAGAACGTCACAAGCTGATCACGCTCTATGATATGACTAGTATTATGTTGCTTCTAGTAGGCTAAGCGCAAGCCGAAACATCAACATGTGAAAGTCGTAGAATTTTGCAATCAAACTGTGGCTAGTACTGTGATGTTACTAGTAACCTTTTCTTACGTCATATGGCCAAGAGAGCATTTGAAGGCGAAACTTCTGCATGGGGAAGCTGCATCATGAACAAAAGTTTATATCGAGTATTATGTTGACGTTAGTAGGCCCTGGCCGAAAGCGCAGCATGTGAAAGGTATAGATAAAAGTTATCGTTGCAGTCAGTACTGTGTAGTTACTAGTAGCTGGATTTAAGCTCGAAGTGAGACACTGTTGGTGAAACTTCATCATGAGAACGTCACAAGCTGATCACGCTCTATGATATGACTAGTATTATGTTGCTTATAGTAGGCTAAGCGCAAGCCGAAACATCAACATGTGAAAGTCGTAGAATTTTGCGATCAAACTGTGGCTAGTACTTTGATGATGCTTGTAGCCAACCGAATTGGTTGAAAAGCCCAATAAGTAAGCTAACTTGGGAGAGCTTGTTGGAAACCAAATGCTACTAGATTGGTCCAAATACATCCTTCAACAGGGGATCACTTGGCTCGCTTTACGAAGAGGAGCACAGCTATATGTGTTAATTCGGTATGAATCGCAAGATTTGTTTACCGACCTCTCTAACGCAAAAGGCGGTCTCGGCTTCGGCTGTTGACTGCGTCCGATTCAGGGTTATATAACTCTCGATTGAACACATTGATGTTCTATTGTTGGTGCTTCCAATAAAATTGGAACACTTAAAGCAGAACCGATTCAAATAATAGCATTCTGATCAATGATTGCATTCCTTGATCAAGAACTGCTGGAGTCATTGTGATGGCGAATTTTCTTCATAAGAAAATTGCAAAGAGACGGAACTTAATGAGACTAGTATTATGTTGTTTCTAGTAAGCGGAAGCTGAAACAGCAACATGTGAAAATCAAGTTTTGTTCAATGATCTCGAGGCGATAAGTACTATGAAGCAACTAGTAGCCTAAGCATGACTCAGATTTGAGACAGTCAAAAAGACTGGCGAAACTTCTTCACATGAAAGTTACATAGAGAACTACAAATGTATACAGCGAGTATTATGTTGTTTCTAGTAGGCGAAAGCTGAAACATCAACATGTGAAAGTTGTCTGCAAACTGTAGAACGATATGTGATTAGTACTGTGCTGTTACTAGTAGCCAGTCTGACTGTAGAAGCCAAGACAAAGGGAAACTAATGCATCTGAAAAGGACAAGTTATGGAAAGGTATGCACGATAAGTATTATGTTGTTTCTAGTAAGCGGCAGCTGAAACATCAACATGTGAACGTCGTTGTGTACAGTAACCTAGAACTATATAGTCCTTAGTAACGTGCATTTACTAGTACCTGTAATTGGTATTCAGACTCAGGCAGTTTGGAATAGTTTGGCAAAGATGCACCAGAGAAAACTGGGATTTGATACAGAAATTGTTGAATACAAGTATTATGCTGCTTCTAGTAGGTTGAATCCGAAACATCAGCATGTGAAAATTGAAAACATTTCTGGTTCGAATTGTCACAAGTATTTGGTGATCTGAGTAGCCAAACTCACTACAACGCCAATTGAAGGCAAAAATTCTCAACGGGAAAAGCTATTCTCATTGAATGAGCTAACAAGACGAGTATTATGTTGCTTCTAGTAGGCGAAAGCCAAAACATCAACATGTGAAAGTCTTGCTGAACAAATTTAATGTTGTTGAGCTCAGTACCGTGTGAATTAGTAGCCATAATTGGCGAGCGAAAATTGAACTGGCGAAACTTCGTCTTTGGAAAATTGCAGATGCCGAGCACTTATTTTGCAACGAGTATTATGTTGACTGTAGTAAGCGAAAGCCGAAACAGCAACATGTGAAAGCTGTTGAAATTTGTGGTCATTTTGCAATAAGTACAAGGAGTGTAACTAGTAGCCAGGTCAAAATTTGGGATAAGAATGAGCAAAAATTCTGCATGAGAACAGTTGAAATTATGAAACTAAATTACAAAGACTAGTATTATGTTGTTTCGAGTACGCGAAAGCGGAAACATCAACATGTGAACGTTTGTAACGAAGTTTCGTTAATTTTCAGCCTAGTACTGAGCAAGAACGAGTAGCCTCATCTCCAATCCCACGCAAAATGTAGTGAAATATGTGAGTGAACCTTATTCACGGTGAGGGTTTCCCGAGGTCTGTATTGCAGCGAGTATTATGTTGCTTCTAGTAAGCGAAAGCTGAAACAACAACATTTGAAAGTTGGAATTAATGACTGAATGGAAACTTCGACCTGTGTTTGATAGTAGTAGCGAACAAAACTGCTGAATCGGTTTCTGTCTCATATTGGTCAGTGAACCAATTAAGAGACAATCAACTACATAACCTGAATTGGGCGAGAGAACCCCCTTAACTTAAGCATATCAGTAAGGGGAGGAAAAGAAATCAACTGAGAATCCCTTAGTAATGGCGAATGAACAGGGAAAAGCTCATCGGGAAGAGAAATGGCAACATTTCTCGGTGTCCGGTATGGTTTGATGCTAGACTGGTGAATTTGTCCTGATGTCTACTGGAAAGTAGCATCAAAGAAGGTGAAAATCCTGTAAAGGTCATTTTCGATACCAGTCATAATGGCTCATTCCTATGAGTAGAGTTGTTTGAAAGTGCAACTCGAAGCTGGAGATATGTCTCTCCAAAAGCTAATTATAAAGCGAGACCGATAGTAAACAAGTACCGTGAGGGAAAGTTGAAAAGCACTCTGAAGAGAGAGTGAAAAGTACGT
>NW_027452115.1:67500-72382 GCF_964194025.1 Convolutriloba macropyga
CAATCAGAGTGCGAGAAAAGCGCTCCCAAATGGCCTAACAGTGGCAGCCAATCAGAGTGCGAGAAAAGCGCTCCCAAATGGCCTAACAGTGGCAGCCAATCAGAGTGCGAGAAAAGCGCTCCCAAATGGCCTAACAGTGGCAGCCAATCAGAGTGCGAGAAAAGCGCTCCCAAATGGCCTAACAGTGGCAGCCAATCAGAGTGCGAGAAAAGCGCTCCCAAATGGCCTAACAGTGGCAGCCAATCAGAGTGCGAGAAAAGCGCTCCCAAATGGCCTAACAGTGGCAGCCAGCTAGAGCTAGCTTAAGTTAGCTTGGGTTAGCTTGAGTTAGCTTTAATTAGCTTTAATTAGCTTAAGCTAGCTTAAGTTAGCTTGGGTTAGCTTGAGTTAGCTTGAGCTAGCTTGAGTTAGCTTGAATTAGCTTGAGTTAGCTTGAATTAGCTTGAGTTAGCTTGAGTTAGCTTGAATTAGCTTGAGTTAGCTTGAGTTAGCTCGGGTTAGCTTGAGTTTGACTTCATTAACCCAAGTTAGCTTGGGTTAACTTCATTAAGTTAGCTTGAACTAGCTTGAGTTAGCTTGAGTTAGCTTGAGTTAGCTTGAGTTAGCTTGAGTTAGCTTGTCTTAGCTTTAGCTAGCTTGAGTTAGCTTGAACTAGCTTTAGCTACCTTGAGTTAGCTTGAGTTAGCTCGGGTTAGCTTGAGTTAGCTTGAGTTAGCTTGAGTTAGCTTTAGCTAGCTTGAGTTAGCTTGAGTTAGCTTGAGTTAGCTTGAGTTAGCTTGAATTAGCTTGAGTTAGCTTGAGTTAGCTTTAGCTAGCTTGGGTTAGCTTGAGCTAGCTTGAGTTAGCTCGGGTTAGCTTGAGTTAGCTTGAGTTAGCTTTAGCTAGCTTGAGTTAGCTTGAGTTAGCTTGAGTTAGCTTGAGTTAGCTTTAGCTAGCTTGAGTTAGCTTGAACTAGCTTGAGTTAGCTTGAGCTAGCTTGAGTTAGCTTGAGTTAGCTTGAGTTAGCTTTAGCTAGCTTGAGTTAGCTTGAACTAGCTTTAGTTAGCTTGAGTTAGCTTGAGTTAGCTTGAGTTAGCTTGAGTTAGCTTGTCTTAGCTTTAGCTAGCTTGAGTTAGCTTGAACTAGCTTTAGCTACCTTGAGTTAGCTTGAGTTAGCTCGGGTTAGCTTGAGTTAGCTTGAGTTAGCTTGAGTTAGCTTTAGCTAGCTTGAGTTAGCTTGAGTTAGCTTGAGTTAGCTTGAACTAGCTTGAGTTAGCTTGAGTTAGCTTGAGTTAGCTTGAGTTAGCTTGAGTTAGCTTGAGTTAGCTTGTCTTAGCTTTAGCTAGCTTGAGTTAGCTTGAACTAGCTTTAGCTACCTTGAGTTAGCTTGAGTTAGCTCGGGTTAGCTTGAGTTAGCTTGAGTTAGCTTGAGTTAGCTTTAGCTAGCTTGAGTTAGCTTGAGTTAGCTTGAGTTAGCTTGAGTTAGCTTGAATTAGCTTGAGTTAGCTTGAGTTAGCTTTAGCTAGCTTGGGTTAGCTTGAGCTAGCTTGAGTTAGCTCGGGTTAGCTTGAGTTAGCTTGAGTTAGCTTTAGCTAGCTTGAGTTAGCTTGAGTTAGCTTGAGTTAGCTTGAGTTAGCTTTAGCTAGCTTGAGTTAGCTTGAACTAGCTTGAGTTAGCTTGAGCTAGCTTGAGTTAGCTTGAGTTAGCTTGAGTTAGCTTTAGCTAGCTTGAGTTAGCTTGAACTAGCTTGAGTTAGCTTGAGTTAGCTTGAGTTAGCTTGTCTTAGCTTTAGCTAGCTTGAGCTAGCTTGAACTAGCTTTAGCTACCTTGAGTTAGCTTGAGTTAGCTCGGGTTAGCTTGAGTTAGCTTGAGTTAGCTTGAGTTAGCTTTAGCTAGCTTGAGTTAGCTTGAGTTAGCTTGAGTTAGCTTGAACTAGCTTGAGTTAGCTTGAGTTAGCTTGAGTTAGCTTGAGTTAGCTTGAGTTAGCTTGTCTTAGCTTTAGCTAGCTTGAGTTAGCTTGAACTAGCTTTAGCTACCTTGAGTTAGCTTGAGTTAGCTCGGGTTAGCTTGAGTTAGCTTGAGTTAGCTTGAGTTAGCTTTAGCTAGCTTGAGTTAGCTTGAGTTAGCTTGAGTTAGCTTGAGTTAGCTTGAATTAGCTTGAGTTAGCTTGAGTTAGCTTTAGCTAGCTTGGGTTAGCTTGAGCTAGCTTGAGTTAGCTCGGGTTAGCTTGAGTTAGCTTGAGTTAGCTTTAGCTAGCTTGAGTTAGCTTGAGTTAGCTTGAGTTAGCTTGAGTTAGCTTTAGCTAGCTTGAGTTAGCTTGAACTAGCTTGAGTTAGCTTGAGCTAGCTTGAGTTAGCTTGAGTTAGCTTGAGTTAGCTTTAGCTAGCTTGAGTTAGCTTGAACTAGCTTGAGTTAGCTTGAGTTAGCTTGAGTTAGCTTGTCTTAGCTTTAGCTAGCTTGAGCTAGCTTGAACTAGCTTTAGCTACCTTGAGTTAGCTTGAGTTAGCTCGGGTTAGCTTGAGTTAGCTTGAGTTAGCTTGAGTTAGCTTTAGCTAGCTTGAGTTAGCTTGAGTTAGCTTGAGTTAGCTTGAACTAGCTTGAGTTAGCTTGAGTTAGCTTGAGTTAGCTTGAGTTAGCTTGAGTTAGCTTGTCTTAGCTTTAGCTAGCTTGAGTTAGCTTGAACTAGCTTTAGCTACCTTGAGTTAGCTTGAGTTAGCTCGGGTTAGCTTGAGTTAGCTTGAGTTAGCTTGAGTTAGCTTTAGCTAGCTTGAGTTAGCTTGAGTTAGCTTGAGTTAGCTTGAGTTAGCTTGAATTAGCTTGAGTTAGCTTGAGTTAGCTTTAGCTAGCTTGGGTTAGCTTGAGCTAGCTTGAGTTAGCTCGGGTTAGCTTGAGTTAGCTTGAGTTAGCTTTAGCTAGCTTGAGTTAGCTTGAGTTAGCTTGAGTTAGCTTGAGTTAGCTTTAGCTAGCTTGAGTTAGCTTGAACTAGCTTGAGTTAGCTTGAGCTAGCTTGAGTTAGCTTGAGTTAGCTTGAGTTAGCTTTAGCTAGCTTGAGTTAGCTTGAACTAGCTTGAGTTAGCTTGAGCTAGCTTGAGTTAGCTTGAGTTAGCTTGAGTTAGCTTTAGCTAGCTTGAGTTAGCTTGAACTAGCTTGAGTTAGCTTGAGTTAGCTTGAGTTAGCTTGAGTTAGCTTGTCTTAGCTTTAGCTAGCTTGAGCTAGCTTGAACTAGCTTTAGCTACCTTGAGTTAGCTTGAGTTAGCTCGGGTTAGCTTGAGTTAGCTTGAGTTAGCTTGAGTTAGCTTGAGCTAGCTTGAGTTAGCTTGAGTTAGCTTGAGTTAGCTTTAGCTAGCTTGAGTTAGCTTGAACTAGCTTGAGTTAGCTTGAGCTAGCTTGAGTTAGCTTGAGTTAGCTTGAGTTAGCTTTAGCTAGCTTGAGTTAGCTTGAACTAGCTTGAGTTAGCTTGAGTTAGCTTGAGTTAGCTTGAGTTAGCTTGAATTAGCTTGAGTTAGCTTGAGTTAGCTTTAGCTAGCTTGGGTTAGCTTGAGCTAGCTTGAGTTAGCTCGGGTTAGCTTGAGTTAGCTTGAGTTAGCTTTAGCTAGCTTGAGTTAGCTTGAGTTAGCTTGAGTTAGCTTGAGTTAGCTTTAGCTAGCTTGAGTTAGCTTGAGTTAGCTTGAGTTAGCTTGAGTTAGCTTTAGCTAGCTTGAGTTAGCTTGAACTAGCTTGAGTTAGCTTGAGCTAGCTTGAGTTAGCTTGAGTTAGCTTGAGTTAGCTTTAGCTAGCTTGAGTTAGCTTGAACTAGCTTGAGTTAGCTTGAGCTAGCTTGAGTTAGCTTGAGTTAGCTTGAGTTAGCTTTAGCTAGCTTGAGTTAGCTTGAACTAGCTTGAGTTAGCTTGAGTTAGCTTGAGTTAGCTTGAGTTAGCTTGTCTTAGCTTTAGCTAGCTTGAGCTAGCTTGAACTAGCTTTAGCTACCTTGAGTTAGCTTGAGTTAGCTCGGGTTAGCTTGAGTTAGCTTGAGTTAGCTTGAGTTAGCTTGAGCTAGCTTGAGTTAGCTTGAGTTAGCTTGAGTTAGCTTTAGCTAGCTTGAGTTAGCTTGAACTAGCTTGAGTTAGCTTGAGCTAGCTTGAGTTAGCTTGAGTTAGCTTGAGTTAGCTTTAGCTAGCTTGAGTTAGCTTGAACTAGCTTGAGTTAGCTTGAGTTAGCTTGAGTTAGCTTGAGTTAGCTTGAATTAGCTTGAGTTAGCTTGAGTTAGCTTTAGCTAGCTTGGGTTAGCTTGAGCTAGCTTGAGTTAGCTCGGGTTAGCTTGAGTTAGCTTGAGTTAGCTTTAGCTAGCTTGAGTTAGCTTGAGTTAGCTTGAGTTAGCTTGAGTTAGCTTTAGCTAGCTTGAGTTAGCTTGAGCTAGCTGAGTTAGCTTGAGTTAGCTAGCTTGAGCTTGAGCTAGCTAGCTAGCTTGAGCTTGAGCTAGCTAGCTCGCTTGAGCTTGAGCTTGAGCTAGCTAGCTTGAGCTTGAGCTAGCTAGCTAGCTTGAGCTTGAGCTTGAGCTAGCTGGCTTGAGCTTGAGCTAGCTAGCTTGAGCTTGAGCTTGAGCTTGAGCTAGCTAGCTTGAGCTTGAGCTAGCTAGCTAGCTTGAGCTTGAGCTTGAGCTAGCTAGCTTGAGCTTGAGCTTGAGCTAGCTAGCTTGAGCTTGAGCTTGAGCTAGCTAGCTTGAGCTTGAGCTTGAGCTAGCTAGCTTGAGCTTGAGCTTGAGCTAGCTAGCTAGCTAGCTTGAGCTTGAGCTAGCTAGCTTGAGCTTGAGCTAGCTAGCTAGCTTGAGATTGAGCTTGAGCTAGCTGGCTTGAGCTTGAGCTAGCTAGCTTGAGCTTGAGCTAGCTAGCTTGAGCTTGAACTAGCTAGCTAGCTTGAACTTGAG
>NW_027452116.1:0-2500 GCF_964194025.1 Convolutriloba macropyga
ATATCTAAATCCCAAGGAGAAATAGTGGTTTTAAATCAATGACCGACAAAAACATAGAAAAGATTTGATTCTTCCTGAAGAGTGAACAGGAAGAAAAAAATTGTTAATAATAGTTTTCTTCGTTTGAATGAGAAAAAAAGGAAAACTGACTCAATAATAGAGAGGAAGAAAGACCCTGAAAAACATCCAAGACAGTAAGAACTTGGTCGTAAGCGGGACTAAGCCAATAACTTCAATGACCGCTAACTTATGGCTCTCATAGAATTCGGAACTGTTCATAACCGAAGTACACGAACCTCACTGATTATCATGCTGCAGTGAAAATGCAAGGCTTCTGATAGAGATATCTGAGAAAAATAAAGCAGTCAGAAATTGCGAAACCAACCATTACTGAATAAGTTGTTGTACCAAAACAGTAAGCGATTGCTTTACACACAAAATTAACTGGACGCAGTCACTGAGCCAACGTAAGCGCGGCAACAAAAAAATTGTAGTAGCGAAATTAACAGATTTGATAATTCTTGTCCGAGTTCCGAGAGGCTCCATCTGGCTCGAAACCTATGATTCCTCTATATAGGCGCAACGTAAAATTTACTGTAAAAACGTTCAAGCTCTTGGAATCTGTGTTGGACTTAATATAGCTGGCGAACACAAAGCAAAGAACTGAGAGCACAAAAGAATCCTCCATAAAACTGGGACTATTTTCAAAGATGCTATTGCTTACACAATACGACAAATTGAAAATGTCTAGTTCAATTAGTATGTCCTCCCACGTGGCAAGTTCAATTCATGAAATCAGCAAAATCTTGGGTAAAGGTGTCTATGAACTTTAGAGAGCATTAGACTATGACACACAAAGTTGACATGTCGTTGTCCTGAATGATTCAGAACGAATAGTCAGTGGACACATGACGGTAGATGAAACAAAATCTTCTTTGTTTCACCTACACATACGACAAAAAAAGTGGCTGAAAAACAAACATGGTCGAATATTGACTTACGATTCAAAAAGCAGTGTCGTTAGTCAGTGGAAAAAACAAATGCAAACACAAAAGATGCCATAGAGTACGACACAGTTTACAGGTAAGGGGATGAGGGGTATGAAATGGGAAAGCGCTGAAGCAAATCAGGGTTGCACCTACAAATCAAAAACAATTAAGATTTGAGTCAGCTTTTTTTGAAGCCAAAGTTCAAAAGGGACACAAACTTACAAATTCTCTAAAACAGTAAAAATATTTATTGTTGTTGAGAAGCAATTTGTGAAAACATTGAGCAAAAAAATACTCAGACACCATTCGGTCTTTCACTTTTTAAACCTCCACGAAATTATAGCACCCCCTTATAGTATATTTGGGGTCTATAGGTTATCTGACCAGTAAGGTGGGCAAGACTGTAATGAAAAGACCTGACTATTTTGGGAATGAAAGGTATTTCCTACGCGATTTCGGACGAAACTAGGCTAGATTTGCCTGGTTTGCAAAGCTGCATTGAAATTTAAAAAATGACTAAACGGCAAGCTCCAAGCTGGACTCAATTTTTTGTTTGAATTGATTGGAGAATTTCTAGTAACTCGTGTACAGCCAATAGCTCAGACAGCTAGTCTCGAATCAAAATTTTTGCAATAGGTAGTTCCTTTTTAGAATAGAAGCTGCCTGAGATTCCTATGGAGACGAATCCTCTTTTTGATTCGTTCCGAGTAAACGTGTCCCAGCGCCTCGTTTTGGAAGCGGGAAGTCCAACATGAGCAATGTACGCACTCTAAAGACTTGGTATCGGTAACAATTAACCTTTCCCATCGTCTCGAAAATGGTTTCCGAAACCTTTACATGTTAGTCAAATGATTAGAGGCACCAGAAGAAGCTGTCAAGGTTTTCAATCAATTTCATTTTTTTTTTCTCAATAAAAACCTTTGACCTGAAGGAATGGATGAGCAAAATTGACAAATTAATCGATACAGGAAGACGTAAAATCGAACTGCAAAACTAAATAAGTTGATGTTGACCCAAGCACAGCTGGATCATGTGAACTTGGGCTCCAAATGAATGTTTCTGACAACATATTCAAGGTTTTCAAACGGACCAGCAAAGAAGATGGAACCCCAGAGTTTGGAGGAAGACCCCGTCTTTTTGATCTTCAGTATGTGACCCAATTGGATTTTTTGATCCATTCTTTGTTCACAATATACAACATTTGAAGACAATTTGGACCAAAATAGACAAATATGGGAACATGATTAAGAGCTCGCTGACAAAATTGGATACCCATTTTGGACGAACAACTTCCTATTGCAACTGAAACAATACATATAGATGATACTACATTACTTTGACGGGAGAATTGAACTTCAGTTAATTTAGACTCCTCTGAAGACACGATGTGTGCATGCAATGACATATCTGTGCTCCAAACAGAGGAAAAACTCAGCCAACCTAGCTTTTCTAATTGGAACATGGACAGTTGCTATGATGAAACATGTTTCAATGCCACGTTTTGAAAAGCA
>NW_027452116.1:7500-27173 GCF_964194025.1 Convolutriloba macropyga
ATTCATACATTTTTGTTAAACTGTTAAATTTAAAACCTAATTCACATAGTCCTCAACGAGTTTTTGACAACAACGACAAAATCGTCTGACATTTCGTTGAAAAATAACGTCCATATTAATTTTTTTCCATACACAAATCCGAAATGCATATGGTTATTTCCAATTATTGCCCTTCCCAAAATTATAGCCCCCCATACGATATATTCATTGTAAATGGTTTGTTTACTATATGACCATTAATTAAACTGATGGGAAGAGGTAAAAGTAAACGAATGGAACAACCCAATTACTGGTCAGATCGGAAAAGATTACTTCAACTTCAAGTTAATATCTTTTCACCCTTAACTCTTTTTACTTGCATCATTCAATTTAAAAAAAACTTCCGTTTTTAAACAAACTGCGTGAGCTTAAAAAAATATGTTTTCCTAAGTCCTATATATATATATATATATATATATATATATATATATATATATATATATATATATATGTCTTTCTTAACTTTTGATGCGTAATGCATTGATCTGCCAGAGAGTACCTGCAGAACACTTGAGTTGCATTGCTCTGGAGTGTTTCATTCAATTTAAAAAAACTTCCGTTTTTAAACAAACTGCGTGAGCTGAAAAAAAATATGTTTTCCTAAGTCCTATATATATATATATATATATATATATATATATATATATATATATATATATATATATATGTCTTTCTTAACTTTTGATGCGTAATGCATTGATCTGCCAGAGAGTACCTGCAGAACACTTGAGTTGCATTGCTCTGGAGTGAATGTCTACAGAAAACTGAACTATTAAAAGAAGACTTATAAACTTTTGGCATTCTTCTCTTATAGTTTCGTTCAGTGGTATAATTACTATGGACTACGTGGAAGAGGACGATGGTATTGAGTAGTCTAGAAATTACAATCTCAGGAAAAGTATGAAACTTTTAGCTAACATATTTTCATCCATTAGCAACCCAGTGAACTGCAACTTGGTACTTCTTGATAACAAATATACTAAATCTTGGTAAAACTTGCCAAGATCTTGCCATGATATTTTCCAAGAAAATATCAAGATATGTACGAACTTGCAAGTTTTTCGAATGGCTCTCAAGAAAATTTAAGTTGAGACATAAACGCATTGCATCGCGCTATTTCCCACTACTTCGAGTCATGTTGAGTTTTTGTCTGGATTGTCTGCTCATGGTCAATTTTTGTTTGTAAACCCCGGTTCTACCACCTCACTACAGGTTGCTTAAAAACAAAGTTTTCTATGTGTCAAGAATTATTTACGCCAAGAAATCTTCGTGACATATCTTGATAAGATCTTGTCAAGAACATATCAAGGTGTTCCAAGAAATATGTGTCTATCAAGATCTTGGCAAGATGTCTCAAGTTTTGCAAGGGTTATCAAGATGTTGCTTGACATGGCAAGGTGTATCAAGTTTCATTTCACTGTGAAGACAAGGGTAGTATTAAGGCCACTCTATCTTTGATAGACGCCATCTTTTGGATTTCAAGACAAGTCTTCTGGATGTGTTATTAATGAGGAAGAAGAAAAATGGAATGTTAATGGTTTTGCATGTACTATACTATCTATGCTCAGTTTTCAACTTGATCGTAGCAGAAAAATTCACTCCTGCATCATTCGAGTGCGTTTTGTTATGTTTCCACTGACCAAGCTTCTCGAAAGAGCGTGCTATCTCCTTAGTTCGTCAACAGGTTTTTCAAAGTCCTTACCATATTTTTTCAGTAAAATTGGAAGTGCATTTGAGGTTGCTGGTTTGAGAGGTGCCTGATCTTAGAATGACGCGTATTACTCTGAGTATCTAAAAGATTTGTACAATTGTAATCATTATATGACGGAGATAGTGAACAGAATGCGACTTTAAAATATGTATAGGTTAATTCACTGAAATTAGGTTAATTTAATTAGGGTAAAGGGTAATTTTTCCATGAAACGAATTTTGTTCATTCTCTGAGGTTCACACGTTAAAGACTATTTTTTTTGTATAAGCACTATTATTCTTTCGTGTGTAAGAAAGCAACATACTCTCCAACACATCTTGCAACACATTTGAAAATTTGTGAACTTCTAGAAAACTAGGTTGAGGGTAGATTTTTTGCTTGATCATATAGAAAAAAATGATTTAAAATTAAAAACTCTTTGATATTTGCACAAAATTTGTCTCCTTTGAACACTTTCCAGTTGCACTTGCACCAAACTGATATTTTTTGTAAAATCGCAAGTGTAGTTTTAAATTAAATTATAGCAAGAGCATTGATTGCAAATCTGATACTTTTATTCAATTTCATCGCAAACCTTACATCTTTTAGAAATTTTTAGCGAAGACACCTCAACCCGGGAGACTCTTGTATATCAATTTTCGCTTGCCGAGCGAATCTTGCGAAACCAAACATACCGAGGCTTTCTTACGTTCCAGACCGAACATACCGACAATTTCTGTCGTTTGAAACCGATTATACCAAATCTGGCTGAACCGATCATACCGAATCTTGCAAAACCGAACATGCCGAAGCTTTCCTACTTTCCAAACCGAACATACCGACAATTTCTTTCATTTGACACCGATCATACCGAACAAACCGGAGATGCCGACCATTTCTTACGTAGAAAACCGAACATACCGAACATTTCTTGCGTCGTTTTTGTTCGGTCTTCTCAACTAGGGCAGATATGCGGATGCCTCTAAGAGCTCAATAAAGAAAACGAGGTCATAAACTACATAACATTATTGTACGGCAGCATCGGTTGAGTTTTCAACATTGAGCTCTGGTCGATCTCTGGTGGGCAAGTCATAATTCTAGTTGTGCATTCTATATTTTGACAAAACTGAAAATATAGCAAACACAACACACACACACACACACACACACAAACGCACATTCACAGGCACACTATAATTTTAATAGGTGACATGAGATTCTATAGATTTTTTTATTATGTTTGAACTATTAAAATGGGATTTTGTTGATTTTCAAGCTCTATTTAAATTTATCACAGTCCTATTTGTTGCACGTGTTGCATAAGCAGCCCTGCCAATTACATTCAATTTACGCTAATCATGTTCAGGTCCTAATATATGTGGCAACGCGAGTCAAAGAAATCAATAAGTCAAATTTTAAATTAAAGCCATGAATGGGAACTATACAAAAGATCTGCTGGTGTTTGTAATGATTATATATTCAAAAATAAACCAAGAAAATTGAGATTAGCTAAAAAATATATATTGCTTGATTGACATTAGTATATAATTTGGTGCCAAATCATCAACTTGATTTTCTATTTCCTTTACTATTCACTTGAGGCGAGTTCATGAGACTGTGGACAATATTTATCTACATAGCAAAGATGACCGTCAAGCACATTCCTCATATATGTTCTGATAAATTTAAAAAGCCCGAAATTTCCTGATGTTATTTTAAAACCACCGCATCTTCCCTCCTCTTTCAAACAATACTTGAAATAAGCTCTCTTAATCAATCTGTTTGTTTTCTGATTTTTTATGTCTGTGAACGCCGTGATGAATCCGATAGTGGGTGCTCTGCCCTTGATGTTGCTGTCTAAGCTTCTTCTGGATGTGAAGATCCAACATCTGTGATACCAATTTTTGGTTCTGAATTAGAAGTTGTCTCTTCTACCTGCGGGTCAATTTTGAAATGGTACTCATCTAGTATGAATAACTAATTCTTGCTCACCAGAATAGTTGTGTTTTCAATCTGCATGAGGGATGTGCTCAAGCCCATTCTGATTATGAAGATGGCAGGAACTGTTTTTGTCTTTTCATTGGCCTTGAATTCAAATGTTTTCGTGTAGGTCGATTTCTGCTATTGCTTGTTGTCGGACTCTCGGAAGTCCTACTTTTGCCCCTAAGAAGTGCTAAGATATGCGCTCAGTGCCCTTTAAAGGAGTGCTACAAATGACAAGTTAACACTGGGACGCGAAGCATGAAGTGCCGATCCCAATCTGAACTGTCTTTCCATTTAGTCTCTTGATTCTTGGTAAACAAGTGATTCCAATTCACTAATTCCCAAAGATTTACATCAGTATTTAAGATCCCAACTTACAAGTTTGAGACAACAGTGAGATACTAAAGCAATCGATAATACAAAAAATTGATGAAGATACGCTTTGAATGTTTCTCTCCTATTTCCCACAGGCAAAACTAGATTCAAGTTGTACCGCCGTCAACAGCTACTACGCTGTTATTTTAATATAAATATTCTGTTTCAGCAACATTACCATGCTGTTTCAAAATAATCCCGTTCCCACACATCGTCTTTTGCCCCGAAAAAACAATTCTTGAACTTTCACTAACAAACAATTGGTTGATGCTGGGAAACTATCGCTCTGTTGCATCATCGAATGCATTTGCCCCAGAGTGTGTTCGAAATGCTCTTGTCAATACCAAATGCTCAAGTTTGGGCGGATTGAAGTTAACACCACTTCTCGCTTCCTTCTGTTTCGTTCCATTATGTCTCGGAACAGAATATTTGCTGCAGATTACACTTTGAGTTCTGCTTTGGTCGCCAGGTCAGTCTGAGCGAAAAAGATTTTTTTTATTGCGAAGCCCACACAAGTGCTTTCAGATTTGTCTTCGTAAAAACCCATTCTGCTGAAAGCATATGCATGTGCTATCTGCTACCTTGTTGCGTATTAAAACGGAATCTCGAGTCCCCACAAATCTTTTGCCTCCACGTAATTCTAGCTGACACTGTCTTCGAGATATGGTCATTTGCTGCAAAGAGAACATTGACGTGATTTGTGGTCTGTCTGTAAAGTGAATAATCCTCCAAGAAGCAATTGGTTCAAACTTGTAACCGCAAAGAAAACTGTCAGTGCTTCCAGATTTATGTTCGAACAGTTTATTCATGCTTGATTCAGTTGTCTGGAGACATACAATTTGTCTGAATTCGGTTGCTTTTGCAAGCTTTTGAAGAGTCTCCTAAATTTTGAGAGATTTTGTTTCAGCAGCTTGATTTTTTACCGAGAGCAAGAGCGAGGGCAAGAGAAAGAGAGAGAGAAAGCCAGAGAGAGATGGAGAGAGAAGGAGAGAGGGGGCGAGAGAGATAGAGAAAGAGAGAGAGAGAGAGAGAGAGAGAGAGAGAGAGAGAGAGAGAGAGAGAGAGAGAGAGAGAGAGAGAGAGAGAGAGAGAGGGAGTTAAAGACCGAGTGAGTAGGAGAAGCTTAGCTTCTTTCATTCTCTGAAAAACTTATTCTTGATGCAATTTCTGGTTATCGGAGACTCAAACGAGAAATTTCATACCTTATCTGGAGGCCGATGGAATTCTACAGTAGTATAGGTATATTTGTATTCTTTTGATGATTTTTTTTTCGTTTTACGAAACTCTCAAAAAAATTTGCAGACCGTACTATGATGGAATTGGTGGTACTAGCTATGACCGTTTGTTGCTTCTCGTACAAAAAGCAAAGCAGTACATACTTTTTATTGCAATTGTTGGGGATAACGACGCTCTGTACAAGTCTATGCGTTATAATGGCTCAAGATTCAAACAAATTCGGGATGCAAAGTGGCCAATTGAGGTCCGTTTTGCCGGACAAATAAACGAGAAAGATCTTCGCAGACTTCTACATGCTTCTTATTATATTTAAGAACGAACTAGAATATATGTTCAAAAGAACAAGAATTATCAAGAGGGAAGACTTTGAAGAGGGACAGTTGTTGTCTTTTTGACAAATAAGTTGAGGAATTCGCCATATGGCTGTTTTGATACTCTCTGTGTTGAAAAAGTTCTGCCAGTTTTGATAGCTGTGGGTTTATTGCCACCTGATTTCCTGGTTAAAGAATTAAATAAATTCCCGCCTCTTTCTCCACTTTTACTGAGATACAGCTTCCTGTATTCTATTTTGTTTTAGCTCCACTGATTGTGTGTATCAGATTCGCGCTATCATTTTTGAACTCGACATTTATGTACTACTTGTTCTCCACTTTTTGTTCTGCTTTTTGAGTTTCAGATGTAAGTTTAACGTTATTTCATCAAACAATATCAAATGAGGTCTTCAACACAACATCTGATCTTTTGCGATCTCCAAATGATTTTAATGATTGGCTTCATTCATTCAATTATTCATTCAGATGGAGAGAGTATTGGGAAAACCCCTTTCAGTTGTTAATTCGATTGTCCATCCTTTAGTTGTGAAATCAAATTATAACTAATCACAACTTTCAATTGATTTAAACGATTTTACTTCATTCCTTGTTGTCTTTTTTAATGCAGTCAATGTGAAACATTTGGGGTGGTAACAGTGGAGTTAGAAGGAAGGGTGGTACGGTGGAGGTATAAGGCGGATGGAGGGGGAGGTAGGCAGAGGGAGGGTGGATGGAGGTGGAGTTGGAGGTGGAGGAGGGTGGGTGGTGGTCGAGGTAGAGTTAGAGGGAGAGAGAGAGGGGAGGGAGGGGAGGAGGGAGTTAGATGATTGCGTCCCTAATAGATTTTTCAGCGCAGTTCTCACAAAGTTTCATCGCATTTCAGCACAGTTCAGAGCATTATTAAGAAAAGTTTTGCGCTGAACGTTTTGAAAAATCAGCGCATTTGAGAGCATTTCTTACATAACTTTCGGAAATTTTTTCAACCGGGAATACACGTTTGCACTTCACTGACAATGATTTTTTTCAAATGCACGTCAAGGTAATACTGCATGACCAGTTGCGTTATCAGCCAACATTTTTTAGAACCACCGAAAACTTTTAACTATATAGTGAAAACTTTCATGAAATTTAGTAAGGGACACATATTCATGGATACTCAACTACCCTTATGGCAACTGCAATGATAATTTTGTTGATTCTACAGGTACAAGAAAGTACCCGTTAATAGACAAATTGGTGCCTTCAAATCCTATTTTTTGAGAACGAGCAGTCACAGTTTTAAGATTATTATATTAATAACAATACTGATTAATTTATTTAACTTTTCAAAGCATGCAGATATCTAACCTTAGGGTTATATTCTGAGTAATTTAGAATTTTCAACAAAAAAATAATAGGAAACTATATAGTAAACTCCTATGCCAAAATATTTTTGGATGGAAAACCATATATTACAATCCCTAAAGCCTGTACAACTTCTAATTCTACTCAAAAAAAGAGCATAAGTTTTTTTTATTTGGCATTCCAACGCTCCTTGGCAAAAAAATTGTTTTGAACTTCACCATCCTGAAGACATTTTGTTGTGACCTATTTATTCTGCTGAGCTATTTATTTTGTTAAAAAAGAGAAACAATTAAAAAACATCAATAGAGTTTTTGCTGTTACATGATAGAATGCTTACCCGGCTTCTTTTCTTCAAATGAATTTCCGATGCAGTCACTTCCAATGTACCTGCAAAATACACAATGCATCGTTATTGCTGCAACCTAAACTAAATTATATGACAATTCAAATTGAATGACCATTAGGCCACAAACTTATGAAGCAACATATTATATGTAACAATTCAAATTGTTCAACGGGGTATTGAGGTGGGTCATGAAGAATACTGTGGATAAAATCATATGGACAAATGGAGGCTCAGACTTCTGATATTCTGTAAAAACGGTGTTTCTCAATCATATTTGGCTGAGTGAATCAGTTATAAATCTGCTAGTCTCGAAATTTTTTAACCCTTTTACGTTTCACATTGTTACGGGTTTTGCTTACAACATCTCCAAGGGTGATCACAATCATTTTGCATTGACATAACAATACGCATGAGTTAGGAAGCTTATATCGAGTGGGAAAAGAAATCACGACAATATTTGTTTAAAATAATTTTCCAAAAAAGTAGATAATACACAACTGGGCGCAGGATACATAAATTGCTACTAATTGAATCACAAAATTGAAGTTTTCCATTTTTTTTGTTTTCACATTTTTACTTTATTGTATTTGTACATCAGAATTATGACAGATATTCGTTAAACATCAACAAAGCAATTGCTCACCTGTAAATGTCATCAATGATCATATATCGTATTTTCAGTTTCCGACATTCACATCAATTTTCATTGAATGTCATTTTTCCTTCCAAAAAAAAACACCAAAAACTTTGGAAAGTGTATTTCTCAATTGTATCCGAAAGAACGTTTTTTTGGATTTAAGCACATGGCTTAAAGGTATGTAACTTTTGCATTGATTCGGAAATTCTATGGAATTTGAAACATTATAACAACAGATTTTGGTGTACAAGCGTCATATATTGTTCTATTTTTGAAAACAACTTTAATGTTAGGATCCAGAAATATTAGATAAAGTTGATATAAAGCTTAAATTAGACAATAAGATATTGTCGAAAAATCAGTTCAGTCAAATGAATGAGAGGATTAAATTTCGATTCATTTCGGATACTCTTCAAAGGATGCTTCTATTGGACGTGCAAAGGTCCGGATTCAACTCATGACGGTTCGCGTTCTCACCTATGAAAAAGGAAACTGTGCCTGGAAGAATCTAAAGAGTTCAAGTAGTGGAATCCATCATGGGAAAATGATATGTCGAATAAATAAGTCATATTATGGTTGGCAACAGGCAACTATTTTTTTTTGCTATAAGGCACTAGCAAATTTTCTATGTAGTCATTGGTTAGTAGCAAGATTAAACAATCATTGCCAGTTCGCAAGAGCGATCAGAAACGTTCATATTTTGATTAGTTGGACTGAAGATTTGATTGTGATATCTGAATCATACACTTCTAAGAATCAGAAGACATTTGTGCAAATTCACAGTCAACCGAGAACGATACGTAGACTATAAAGCATGCTTGATTTTTTTCGAATGGAGCAGGTTGAAACTCAACATCTTTTTTCCGCTTTCAATATTGCACATACAAATGGACATGGGCTCTGTTAGAATTGCTCTCTAAATAGAAAAAATGTTTTTGAATCTTTAGGGAAAATCAAGCAGAAGGATCTCTTGAATTGTCAAAAAAACAACGAGAGAGTCTATTTGAAGCCCATTTGACTGAAAGCAGCATTCCAACCAGACCGCAGTTAGTTGATATTTCTTCATTAGGAGCAGAATATCAAGGAGGCATTGTGGCGGCACTCTAGTCTATACAAGTTTTTCTTCTGACAAGTTTTTATATTGAACAAAAATAGCAGTCGGCGCTGACTGAGCAAGAGCTGTGTAACGTTATTCCAAAACATTTCAGAAGCTGAGTGAAAATCTTATATCATTAGAAAAATAGGACAAATGAGATTAATTCAATTATTACGTTCCTACTCACAACATGACAGTACACATTCTCACGAAACCTTAACGTTTTCACAAGAGTAATACTATTTTTAGAAATCAGTTAAGCTGAAAAGGTCATTATTTTGTTTGTGAGCTCCTTTTTTATACTTGTCAACAGATATAATATATTTACAGACGTCTATTGTAAAAGCCAATTTCCCAAATCTACATGCTTTTATGGTTTTCCGATTCCATCATTTATAAAATCAACCATGATTCGATTTCTCTCACGTATTTTTTTAATATTTAATTAGTATTCACTGCTTTTCGTCTACACGACATTGAGTTGGAACTGCTGTATAGCCAGAAATTCGAAAATCATGACACGTTACGGAAATTTGGGGTCATTCAAAAATTTCGATATAAATTTTAGTGAAAAACTAGTGGGGTATTCGTTGTAAAGTTAGATTATAGTGGGTTACTAGTGAATATTAGAGGGACCCCAACCCTGGCAAGTAAAAACTCTGAACCATACCAAAAAATGCTTAACGCAAAAATAGGTTGCATTTATTTGAAGAACAAAATAATATTGATTCAAATAATGATGCATTTCCCATCCCACTCTTTTTACGATCGTCTGTCACACTTTCTCGCTCTTTCGCCCATTGCTTTGTGTTCATTTATGGGTTCGCTATTGTGATACATTCTGCTTTTTTTCATTTCAGTAAATGTTGCTGTCTCAGCAGAAATTAGTTACATAGAGGTAATAGGATGTTTAGGGGCCTTACTCCGCAATCAAAAGCTACGTTCTAAATTATCTACAAAATTTTGGAAAGAAAATTGTGTTCTGTAATTTTTAATTTAGAAAAAAAATGTTTAAAAAATGTTTTGCTTTCTTCAATCTGCCAAAAACAAGATTAAACAAAAGTTACAAAAGAATCAAAAAATTTGAATGCTTGAAGAAAATTTCTCAAAATACAAAAACAAAATACAATACTCCAGGAATATTTTAATTAAACGAAAGTTCAAGCATAAAACTGTTCAACTAAACCTTTTGAGCAAAATGCCGTGTATCTAAGATTCAGCCTCTTTTACACGTCAAATGTTGCGTTACAAGCGCTTCAAAAATGCCTACCAGGTTTTTTCAAAACTGAGGATAAAACAGTATAAAATAACAAGGCGGCTCGGTAATGTGCGATGGCACATAAGGTTCCGACCCCGCCCATCCACAATTTTGGCATAATTGTCTACCAAATGAGGAACAGATAGAAAAACCCAAAAATTATTTTTTGCGAATCCCAAAAAAGCCCAAGTCTTTTTCAAAAAATTCTGTATGAACGATAAGATAGACTCCAAAGCAAATAACTCAGTGGAGTAAAATTTGATGCATTAGATTGCTGTTATATGTCAATATTAAGAAAGCGAGTCAAGACGAACAGCAAAATCAAACAACAACAAACATTAGTTACATCAAAAAATTTATGTCCCTCTTAAAAACTAAATTTAATAGAAAGTCAACATACCGTCAGATAAATTTAAAACTAAACAAAAATTACATATAAATCACCAGAAAACATATGCGACCAGTCCATAAAAAGGTTTGGTAACAATTATACAAAAAAGAACAAAAACAGTAAAGTAAAAAAAATTAACTTATTTTTTTGAAACAGTTAACTTCAAAGTAAAAAATACCATCAGGAATCAATTAGTATTACCACAAAATTACGATTAACACTAATTCTATAGAAGGGCATTAGGACCTGTCCTTATTCATTTTTTAAAGCGGCTAAAAAGAACAACAAAGAACAAACAAAATTTCAATTGAAACTTGCCAGAAAACGCTGTCAAAACCGTCAAGCCAAACTTTGGCACTCAAAATATATTTGATTGTGCCTTCTTCAAACAGCTATAATATAGTACGTGGCCATTCAATTGTAAGACTAGGTAACAAGTAGACAAAAAAGCGAAGTGCTAAAGTAATACTTTTAGTTTCTTTTTCGAAACAAAGTTACATTCAATGTCATGAAAGGCATTAATTACAAAAACAGCTATTTAATTAGGGTCGTTTATTCATCAAAAAGAAGCCCTCAAGACCTGTAGTTATCCAGAATATTTCTTGCATCTACAAAAAAAAACGTCAATTATGACAAAATCAAATTAATTTACTTTTTTTTGTGAAAAACCGGTGTCGAAGCCAGTAAGGTCATAACAAATTCTTTAAAAAAAGATTTTGGGACACCAATCCGTTTTCTTCCCTTGACACCCATAATGTCATTTTTGACCAGTAATTAACTAACGAGATTAGGTAACAAAAAGAAACATAAAAAGAACAAAATTGCGAAGTTAAAAAGTTTTTTTTTTAATTTTGGAAAACGATTGTTTTCAAAGTCATGAAAGCCATCAGCTATCAACTAATATCAGAATATCGGTTCTTCTATTCTTCCATGAAAAGCCAATGAAAGCTATCACTCTACAGGAAATTTTATACGACCGAAACGACAAAGTATAAATGACAGTTAGAGACAAAATTAAAAAATTCAATTGATTTCTTCAAGAAAGAGGCGTCGAGGCCGTTAAAACGATGATGTATATCTTTCAAGATTTTAATATCTTCAATTGTGTCTTATTCTCAATGCTAATAAGGTGACTTGGAACTGTCAATAATGTGATAATGTGACAAAATTAGAAAACGTGAAAAACTGGCAAATATCAAAACAAACAAAAATCTGAAATCTTGTAGTATCAAAGCCAGAAAACAATAACTTCAGGCTTAAAACTGCAACCGAGAATAAAGGTTAACTCAGTAGAAAGAAGAAGCAGTCTTTATTTGCTGACACTAAGCTGGAAGTTGAGCAAATTAAGAAAAAAATAGAGGAAAAGTTAATTAAGCCATTACTTATTGAAAAGTCAATTATTTTTAAAAAAAGAAACGACCATAAACTTTCAATTAAAAAACTAAATGCATTAGCTTGGAGGTGCTTAGCAAGCAAATTGGTTGGACCTATCACTCCTGAGCTTTGATTTGATATATTCTGTTCTTTATTATTAAAAAAAAATCTTTTTTTTTTTAAAAAAAAATAGACCGACTGATTACAACCCGATTTCTTTTGGATTGTAACAGTCCAAGAATGGCCCAAAGCTAGCCCTGCTAATATTTATTGTCCGTTAGGAACAATTGATTTTTCGAATGTTGTAGATATAGATAATTTGTTAGTTGAAAACTCAAAATAAATTCTGCATTTTTGATAATCAGCGAGTAAAGTTAGCAAAAAACGGCAAAGTTTTAACTACAGTGCACTCTCAGCGGACTCTGAAGTAGAAATAGCCCCCCTCTGAGTCTACTACAAAGATTGTATGAGTGTTGTTTGGGGGTGTACTGTCGGCAAATTTAATCAATGTGGACTAAGGTAGCTTATTTCGTGCTAATTTTGATGAAAAAGGCTAAATTTTGAAATGTTTATCCAGATTTTTTGACCAAAAAAATTAAATCAAAACAATCAACAATGCTTGTTCGTCTTCAAAAATGAAATCAACGACACTATTCTTAAAAATTATAACAAATTTTACCAAAATTGACGAAAATTTAGGCAAAAATTCCGGAAAATGTGAATAAAAACAACGTGAATTCACTCTTCTTTTCTCAGAAGTTTAAACCTCGATAACTCCCTGTAGAAAACGAAAATTAAAAAAATCTTTTTAATTCCATATTCTACGCTGGACGAGCTTTCTAATGATACCAGTCTCAACTCTCTACGATGAATATTTCGAGCGGCGAAAATTCACGGAACAAAAAAAAACCCAGTTGAGTATATAGTTCCTCCCCCCTCAAGAGGGTCGGAACAATAAATGCTAATCAAAGCTTTTCGTTCATTGTGATTCTCTACTTGGGCTAAATTGGATACATTGCTATGCTTCAACACTATGAAAACAGCATTTCTACTTGTTTTAAATTTGATCAATTTAATATTGTACTGAATTTATAAAGAATTTTTCTTCCCCTCAGCGGAACCAATTGTTTTCTTTGATTCATTGTATTCTTCAAAAATATCGACCAATTTGTGTCTCAGAACCTCTAATTAGTACTAATCAGAGCAAAAATTCTATGTCTGAATTTTTTATACACTGAATTTCTTATAACTATATTCTTAGCTATTGCTCCATGTAGTGTATTTTAGTTTTTACATAATGCATTAGATCGAAAAAATTTTAACAAATAAGCACGAGACTTTTGCACGTTAAAAAAATGCTACTGTAATCAGAGAGTAAAACAGAATAACTTTTTTACCTTAAAGATACAATTTTGTGTTATAACTGAAAACTTAACTCACTGAAAGTCACGCAATGAAAACTTACCTTAGGGGTGCATTTCACAGTTAGCGACAAACTACTCGTTTAGAAATTTACTAGTTCAGTAGTTTTGATATTACGATAAATGTTTCGCTGGCAAATTGTACAAAATACAAAGTGCTCCCGGAATTTCCTTTGTTGATTTATTTATTCGTTATAAACATCCGTTGGAAAAATTTTCAAACTCTTCGATGATTATATAATTCAAACGATTTGACCTATTGAAATCTCGTTTTTGGTTAGTTGTTAAAATCAGCGTATAGCATGCTAATTGGGTGTTGCGCAAGAAACGAAGGGGTGGCATTTTTGGAAGCTTGTTATGTGTAGATTTTACAAAGTTCCCGGGTTGAAGTTTCTTTGATTTCATACAAGGATCATATATGATTTCATACTGTCCATACTCGATTTCTTAGTACGATCCTAGTATGAAACCAAAGAAATCATACATGATCCTTGTATGGAATCCAAGTTTTCATACATGACCCTAGAATGAAATCCAAGAAATCATAGATGAACAATTCAAGAATTGCATTCAAGAAAAGCAAGAATACACGCTTAAAAAAGTGTATGATCCTTGTATGAGATCAAAGAAATCATATATGATCTTTGTATGAAACCAAAGAAATCATATATGATCCTTGTATGAAATCCAAGTTTTCATACATGACCCTAGCATGAAATCCAAGAAATCATAGATGAACAATTCAAGAATTGCATTCAAGAAAAGCAAGAATACACGCTTAAAAAAGTGTATGATCCTTGTATGAGATCAAAGAAATCATATATGATCTTTGTATGAAACCAAAGAAATCATATATGATCCTTGTATGAAATCCAAGTTTTCATACATGACCCTAGCATGAAATCCAAGAAATCATAGATGGACCATTCTTGAAACGAAAAAAAACATGCTTAAAAAAGTGTATGATCCTTTTATGAGATCAAAGAAATGATGTATGATCTTTGTATGAAACCAAAGAAATCATATAAGATCCTTGTATGAAATCAAAGTTTTCATATAAGTCCCTGGCATGAAATCCAAGAAATCGTAGATGGATCGTTCATGAGACGAAAAAAAACGCTTGAAAAAGTGTGAGATCCTTCAATGAGATCAAAGAAATCATATATGATCCTTGTATGAAACCAAAGAAAACATATATGACCTTAGTACGAATCCAAAGAAATCAATCATCATCCTAGTGTGAGAAAAAGAAATCTTATGGCTTATGATGGATGGCAACGAAATAACGTTATAAAGAATTGTCGCTTCTCATATCACCAAAACATTTAGAGTTTTCAATTAAAAACCGATGAAAGCATTTATAATCTTGAAATGAAATCATATATGATCCTTGTATGAAACCAAATGAATCACATTTTTTTGGGACACGCCATTAAAAAAGCGCTGTTTGAAAATTTTAGCTTCTCTTATAAAATGAACGCTTAGGTTTTCCATTGAAAAATCAATTAAAGCAATCAAGAGCCTATTATCAAATCGAAAACATATATGCTCCTGATATAAAACTAAAAACATCATTATGGCATTGAAGGGTGGCTCAGTAAAACCGCCGTTTTGCAAGATCATAGCTTTTTCTACCGGCACTGCAATCAAGGTTGCCAACTAAAAACCCTCTAAAGCAATCACGGTCCTAATAAGAAAATGTTTATAATCCTGATCTGCAACCAGAGAAATCGGATACGATTCTTTTATGAAACCATATAAACAACATTAAATTAGGAAGATGACATAAATTCAGCGATATTGAGAGATCTTAGCTTCTCCTATCACCAAACCAAACAATTACGCTTCCAACAAAGAATGGATGAGATCATTTATTATCTAAAAATGAAATCAAAGAAATTACTTTTGATCAAAGTATGAGGTTAAGTTATCATGTAAATCATAAAACAAAAAGCAGCAGTGTAATCTCCATCTAAACCTCCTTCTCTCTCACACAACTTAGAGACACTTCTCACTGCAAATCAATGACATGACAAAAAAAACCAAAAATAACAGCAAAAGTAGTTCTGATTACAAACGTTTTCTATATCAAATAGTATTTTACATCACAAAATTTGTCATAGCCACATTTATTGTCTACAAACTGAGAAGAACTATAAATTACTCACAATCGGTTATCCAGTTTTATTTGAGTTAAAACTATAATGGCAACATATTACTAAAAAATATCAGGTTGAGTTTTTTTGAAGTTTTAAAATAATAAAGATCGGTGAAACAGTTATCAGCACAAGTAAGATGAGAAGCATGCAGTAAAATGCAATTGTTTGTAATTAACTTTTCAAGGTTTCAGGCCGTCCGCAAGGCCGGATAACATGACATGAGATTACAATCACGAGTAGTAACCACAATCGGTTGTTCAGTTATAATTACAATAATTTCAATATAATCATTGCAACAAGAGTTACTTACACGAAACGAAACAAATCGCAACAGAGCTGAGCCTTGATTTATATAAAAGTCTACAGTCCAAACTCTTTAAGACAAGCCAAAACTGCAATACAATGTTCAAGTAAATATTTCGTACATATTACAGAAACTGGCAACGAAAAGTATTCGAATTTATTTTTATAAAGACTTTAAGGTTTTGTTTTAAAATGCGTTTATGTTGTTTTGCAATTCAGTCATGCTCAAATATATTCAGCAAAGGTACAAGGTAGAGCGTCTCAACCAGTTTAAAACCGATAAGTTTTTTGCTGATAACTCTCTCGTGAATTGTAATCAATTCCTCAGTTTCCTCTGTTACGTAAAAAGAATGCACAGGCACCGATGACTTTAAAGGCGAGCTGTAGGCTTCCAAAATGTTAATTTTTTTTATTACCGCATATTCGTTCTCGTTTTGAGTGAAAAAAGTTTGTATTTTCCCACATATTTGTTCGTCATTATTTTGAATAAGTACAAAGCAATCTTTTTCATTGGGAAAAGAATCCAAGGTGAAGCAATTAAATTTTTTTTGTTGATAAAATTTTCGTCCTGGCTGAATGCAGCTTTTAGGCAGCAGGGAAAGCGCAGCAGAATTATCTTTGGAACAATTTTTTTCATTTCGAATTTTCTTGCAAAAGGAAGTCAAGCCGTCATTAACGTTAATGGGAGCCCTCCACGCCGCCTTGTTCCTGTTATATCGCTCTATAAGTAAAGATAGATGATTCACGGTTCCCGTGAACTTTGAACTCAGCAAAAAGTTGGCCGACTCAAACATCATACCTGACGTTGTCCAAAGCGGACCAAAATTACGGACCTGCCAAGCAAGATGTGTTAAAGCATGAACATTTGCAGAGAACACAACTTCAGTGTACTCGTCTTTAGTCTTTCTTAGAAAACTATGTATTTGTCGCTCGCCTTGATCAGCAAATTCTGATGACATCATTAACAAGCGAATTGCATAACTGAGAAGACAAAATCTATCAGCCAAACTTTCATTTATTGTTTCCCGAAAAAGGACAGGCCCAATGTACAGCAACCAAACCTTGAGCTCATTAGCCTTAAAGTACTCTAATTCATCTAACGGGCGAACGGATCGTTTAAATTCACAAGGCAGTTTAATGCTTGAAACTATGCATTTGATACATTGAAGCTCGCTTGAAAAAGTTTTTTTCACTATAACTTGAAGGAGGACTTTCGTCACGCCAATATAAACCTGGTGCATACAATCGACTGGCGCTGTAAGAGGCAAGTTATTAATGACTTTGAAGAGTGCACTTTCACCTTTCACACCTCTGAAAGCCTTTAGTTTATAGCTCATAACCTTGTTGACGTGAATTGAATGAAGCCTCGCAGTTCTCATTGGATAATTTTTGAATGGGTAGTATAGAATCCGATCTTCCATTTTGGTATTAACCAAACAGAGGGAACAACCATACTTTGCCCGATGATGGTGCATATTCAGCATCGATGCCGTAGCTGGAATGTCTGATACCAAAAGCACGACTCTAATTTGAATAGTAAAGGTTCTGTTTTTGTATTGCACAGTCGGCTTCAGTGTGAGCTTCTCTGCCAAGTGAGAGAAAAGTCTGCTCCAATCAGGCTTTCCAATGCCCGACCATAAGGCTGCAAGTACAATATTTTTGTACGCACAGCGCAGTTTTGGCGGCAAATTTGCCAAGGCGAGCCAAATTGGCCGAAGATTTTTTGGACTGGATTTAATGAACCGAACGCCATCTGAATTCAGAATTAACGAAATTATTATTGTTCGATCATCAAAATTGAAGCAAGACTGCAAATTAAGATCTAATTTTCGATCACGTGAAAGAGAATAATCCTCAATAATTTTTAAATTGCTTTGAACAATTTCTACAATTTCGGCAACGAAATCTAACATCCAGTACTCACCCTGACCACACGGGTGAACAAATTTTGCATGCAAGGATTGAGGAATGTGATACTGTTTTTTGAGTAGATTAAAACTTGGTATCTGAGCAGTGGGGAAAGAGGACTTCATCAGCATCAGCCAATCTTTTAACTCCTCGTCGGAGGTACCATGTTTTGCACTTATTGCATTAAGAGCAATGATGAAATTTTGATTCGAAGCCGGTTGAATTAAATTGCTATTTTCAGAGAATGACGATGAAAATACTTCGTTCTCTTCATTACAACATTGCTGGAATTCTGGTTGCATTTCATTATTTGTATCCGGATTGACAACCGGATCTTGAATTGAGTCAGTCCCAATTGGTGCATCGCAATTGTTAGTGTCATGGACTTCATTGTTTTCAAATCTGTCGTCATTAGACAAGTTTTCTGAGTTTTCGGTTAAATTATTCACAAATTCATCCGAATATGATACGCTATCGGAAAATTTTCGCATTTCATAACGTCTCCGCTTTCTCGGCGGAATTTCATGGGTTTTTCTTCTGTATAGATGAACAAAACGTTTTTCTATGTTGGCCGAAATAAGATGTTGTTGCCGGACGGAAAAAACTAGTGGCTGCTCAGAGTGAAATTCATTGTGGGGGCACTTGCAGTCCCAATTGCCTTCACCAAAGAAGTCATTGCCATAATATACTGTGATCTCATCGCCTTTGTTAATGCTTCTAAGCAACTTTAGTTTCACACACTTAGAACTTCCGTAGTGCGAGGCAACATACTCAGTATTTGGTCTACACGAATGGTTAGCAAAGCGTATAGGTCCTACCATTATTCGATTTTTCCGACAAAGGTCTGTTCCAGAGAAAATTGATATTGGCTCAAAAAAAGCCATGTCTTTAGTGTCTACCGGTTGCAAAAGCGCGTTAAGATTTTGTAGAACCAGATCACGCGATTTAGTTGCAATGACAGGAACATCACGATTGTAAAAGAGGCCGTAACCTCCGTAGGAATCATAATCAAACAAATAATCAGCGTCAATTGCCTCAGAGTAGCATTTGGTAAGCAAATCGTAGCATTGTTTGTAAATTTTTTCCGTGCGGAGCTTATTATTGAAATCATCTTCGCTGAGTTCCTCTACCATTGATTTGATAAAAAGGCCCTTTTTTCTTGATCAAGTGATTTGAAACTACTGTGTCACATTGAGCAAGTACAACAGATTTGCTTTGCAGCGCTGTTCTCGGCATATCCGATAATTGTGCAAATTTTTAATTGATGGTTCAATAATAAAATTAGTGGTTCTCAGAAATCAGAAGAAAGGAGCTGTCAATCAGAATCAGCATTTTTCGATGCCACGGTCAGCAGTACAAGAGATGCTGGAATTGAACAGATTAAATTATTATCAAATGGCTCACTGTTTAGAAATTATCACATCGAAAGACTTTCTAGGAAGACGGTGTGTATTTGTGCCTCAGTCGGCACTGCTAATTGTTTACTTCCAGAAAAAAGCGCGCAAATAGTGCAGAACTAAATTTTGCACCTATCAAGAAGTGGATATTGTATTTTTCTCCGAACTGTGTTCATTTCATATCAAGCGCTCGAGCTGCCCTATAGTTGATTCAAGATTGCAATTCGTACGTTTAGCATAATCTGATCGAATTAGTCCGAATCACCAAAACAAATCAGGAGATCTATAAAAGCAACGTTCACCAAAGTTACTACAAACTTATGTGCATTTCAGGTCTTCAACAAATTTTCAGCTTGTAAACTAGAAGCAATTTTCAAATAAAAATGGTCCGCTATTTTTTATATA
>NW_027452117.1:0-7500 GCF_964194025.1 Convolutriloba macropyga
GTTCGTTCTGATGATTTTTTTTCCAAAAGGTAGCCAGGTTTATCAGTTTTATCGGCGTTTAGTAACGTGTCATTTCATTTAAAATATTTTCATCTAACTTGTAAAAACAAGAGTGGTCGGACAAGGTTTGTCACAAGGCGCATTTTTTTAATGTAAACGTTACCGCGAGCTGGCCGATGTTTTGTTGTTTTTTACGTTTGTTTATACAAGGATTCATCAAAATTCATGTTTCATGATCAAGGTTATTTTTCTCCTACAAGTATTTGCACATTTTTATCTGCTTTCATTCCTAATTGGAAAAAACTGTCTGGTTTTATCCTGTGTCGACGTTCGTTTGCTTTTGTACTGACGCAATGCTCTCTAGAGCTATTTTGAAAAAATATTCTAACAAAAAACATATGGGAGCTCTGAAAATTACTAGAAATGTTTGTATGGTCTTAACCACTGTTAAAATGTTAAAATACAGTCCATTTTAAATCATTAATTTTGCAACGTGTTTTTGACAAGAAAAATGCTTCTGGTGAACATAAATGCTTCTGGTGAACACTTTAAGTCATTCTTGAGAGTTCAAAGGAAATTCTTGGTTTTTGTGTTTTTCAATTGTTCTAAAAAAATGAATTGAACACCTCTGCGATACCGAAAACATGGCAATTTTTGTTATCATGCAATATTTTTTCCAGGGATCTAGCAGTCAAACTTCGAGGCCAACTGGTTGTTAAACAGTACAGTATATTTTATTTGCGGAGGGGTGGTGAAAAAACTGATTCTTATATTTTCAACAATTGAGTTAACCTTCGCCATTTCTTTTTTCAATGAACATCGTTTTTTCTGTATGTTTCAAATTTAGGAAATGTTTTACCCAAAAACTTTTATTAAAATTGGACATATCGGCTGATTCCTCCACCATAAACGAAGCAAACCGCATATATTTTTCAATTATTTTTTACAGTTGTGGCAGAGAACCGTGCTAATATATTGCTTCCTGATACTCATGCAAAGATCTGCACAGTTGCAAATATCTCGATTGATTTTTGACATGTAACAAGACAAAATTTTGGAAAAATTTACCAATTTGAAAGGTGTTTTTTAATGAAGGCTATCAAGTTTTGTTTCAGGTAGACAAAAGAACTATCATTAAGATGATCTGCACGTTTGCGGCAGAGCTTTTTTTACATAGATTTGTCAAAAACCTGCAAAAGCTATTGACGGCAATGACTTTTGTGCTCTGAGGACGTAACCCCAAATCGCCGGCTTATTTTTAAGGCAAATTATGCGACGCCCATTTAAGAATCGTTGTTGCTTTATTTTCCAATTCGGCTTATTTTCATAGCATGACTCTTTTTTTCCTATTTGGTTTCTTTTATTGTGTTCATGAACGCTTAATTCTGATTGGTGGCTGAAATACTCAATTGATGTCTCTTCAGCAGTATCCTAACTTTGCAAAAGGAGGAGCGCAAAAAGGTACCAAACTTTCATTTCTCTGAGAAGATCTTGCATCTAGAATTACGTAAAAGCAATGTTTTTTTCGTCAAACACTATCCTTCACTGCAATTATTTGTGTGATTTTCAATCCATAAAAGCCGAAAAAAAAAACTATTTGACTTACAGACAGATCCAATAGCGGAAGATTCGCCGAAGAGCTTTTTCTGATTGCGCCTCAGATTTGAAGACGCAAATAGTATCAAATCATTATTGTTATCGCTCAATTTTTAATAAATCAAACATAGCACATTAAAAAATGGAAGTTAGTTTTTGAGAAAAAAATACAAAAATGTTCAGCAACAGCAGGCCACTTCAAAAACATATATACTATATGAGAGGCTAGTCGTATAAACGAACAAACATCTGAATCAGTTCCAGAACCACCACTCAAAAGTGTGCCGTTATCGTCGTTCAAATATTCCCAAGTAATCGAGTTCTATAGATTCTGGACAAAAATTAATTAGGAAAGTCGACATTTTTTTTCGTGGATGGATATTTGCTCTGAGTGTCACACTAAGTGGCACGCCCCTAAGAGCACGGAAAAGCACGGCAGAACACAGCATGTGACCATCGTCTGACTTCCCGATTAAATTTACGCGATTTTGCCACTATTTTTTAACAACCGATGTTTTAGCATTAGAATTATATGCCTGTATATAATAAATAATAATAAATTGTTCGTAGTGCCGTTATCAAAAAATAGTAGCAAGAAAAAACATACAATGTACAAAAACAATCAATTAAAATTTGCACTACAAGGTCGCCATTAAACCTATCTGGTTGGTTCTCAGGCGCCCCATGGAAGAGTTGTGCAATTTTAGTTGAAACAATGAAAAAAAAATATGAAAGAAAATTTATTCTTTCTAGTAGAGGTTAACTATTGAAGAAACTGTGTTTGTAGCAATCAAAAATTTTGCTCTAATTAGCATGAAACAGTCTGTCTAGCAAGTCATGGTTACCAATTACATGAAGATTCAAAATTGTACGGCAAAATCATTATGTTTGCCTCTTTATTGCTCTAACATCTTCAATAAAATAGTTGTTATAATTGATTGTAATTATTAGCATCCTAGGAACTGTACATTTCAATGAATTACTTTTCAATCTTTGTTTGCTAATTTTTACATACTGTCCACAATTTCTCTTTTTCATGATCTCATTAAGGACGGAGTCCGCTATTATGGTTGAAAAAAAACTTCACTTAGCGTGTGCTCTTTAATAGTTTCACTAGTAATTTGAATTTTTTGAAAGCATTTAACTCTGAGGCGTTGCTTCTGAGGCGTTGCTTCAATTTGTGAACTCGTATTTCATCGATTGACTCGTACTTACGTTTCCAAAAATTTTTTTTAAAATCCTTTTAGTTAACATGTTAATTGGTTTTTAAAAATTTTCATTAGTAGATCCGTAGATCAAAATTCCGTATTGTACTATTGGTTAAACATATATTTTAAAAATTCTTAGAAGCTGTTTTCATGTCAAAAAAAGGCGTAATCGGTAAAAAAAATGGGAACAAATTTTTAAAAGCTTCCCTTTGACGTAGTTAATATGATCCTTGAATTTCATCTGGTTGTCTAAATCTAATCCTAGATACCTAAACGAACTGTTTTGCTCAATTTCTGCCCAACCAATTGTCTTTTTGTGCTGGTTTAAATTGCGTCCTTTTCCAAACACCATGTTTTTGTTTTTGTTGTGTTGATTGTCAATGTGTTTTTATGAAACCAGACCGCAATTGCGGCTAGTGCGGCATTGTGTTTTTTTTCCTACAGTCTGAATAGCATCTTTATTAGAAACAACTGTATCCTACGCATAAAAAACAATTCGGCTTTCTTTTGAGTTCAGAGTTGGAACTACGTTTAGGGAGATAATGAAAAGCAGTGGACCAAGAATTGATCCTTGTTGGACACCACATTCAACGCATTTATTTTCAGATTCAACTTTTCCTATTTTAGTATATTCGGATTGGTCTTCAGATAGGATTCAAGCAGTTTCAGTACCGTTTCTCAGAGTCCGTAGTGTTCACATTTTTTCAGCATTTGCTCATGGTTCATTGTATCAAAAGCTTTTCTTAGATCAAAAAAGTGCATTTAGTTAAGTTTTTTGATTTAAACCAGTTTGTTCTGATTTCTTCAATTAATGAAGCTATGGCGTCAACGGTTTTTAATTTGCTGCAAAAATCAAATTGATTTTTCGAAAATGTGTTGTTTTTGCTCGAAAATGTATAAATTCTTTAATATAATAATTGTTCAAACAATTTGCTGATTTCGGGAAGAAGTGAGATTGGTCTGTAGTTTGTGTGTTTGCTGCAATCAGCGCTTTTGAAAAAAGGCACAATTTTGGCTATTTTCAGGCACTGTGGAAATAAGCCGTGCTTCATACACTCATTATATAATGTTTCAAGTAGTGGACTAACTGCCCAAGAAAATTACTTGAGAAAAAAGTATTTTATCGGTTGGTAGTCTAAACAAAACTTTGATGGAAGCACTTGCAGTGTGTCAATGATTTTGGAACCGGTTATTGGGAAATTGCGGCTAGTGCGGCATTGTGTTTTTTTTCCTACAGTCTGAATAGCATCTTTATTAGAAACAACTGTATCCTACGCATAAAAAACAATTCGGCTTTCTTTTGAGTTCAGAGTTAGAACGACGTTTAGGGAGATAATGAAAAGCAGTGGACCAAGAATTGATCCTTGTTGGACACCACATTCAACGCATTTAGTTTCAGATTCAACTTTTCCTATTTTAGTATATTCGGGTTGGTCTTCAGATAGGATTCAAGCACTTTCAGTACCATTTCTCGTAGTCCGTAGTGTTCACATTTTTTCAGCATTTGCTCATGGTTCATTGTATCAAAAGCTTTTCTTAGATCAAAAAAGTGCATTTAGTTAAGTTTTTTGATTTAAACCAGTTTGTTCTGATTTCTTCAATTAATTAAGCTATGGCGTCAACGGTTTTGAATTTGCTGCAAAAATCAAATTGATTTTTCGAAAATGTGTTGTTTTTGCTCGAAAATGTATAAATTCTTTAATATAATAATTGTTCAAGCAATTTGCTGATTTCGGGAAGAAGTGAGATTGGTCTGTAGTTTGTGTGTTTGCTGCAATCACCGCTTTTGAAAAAAGGCACAATTTTGGCTATTTTCAGGCACTGTGGAAATAAGCCCTGCTTCATACACTCATTATATAATGTTTCAAGTAGTGGACTAACTGCCCGAGAAAATTACTTGAGAAAAAAGTATTTTATCGGTTGGTAGTCTAAACAAAACTTTGATGGGAGCACTCGCAGTGCGTCAATGATTTTGGAACTGGTTATTGGGATACAGAACATGGTGTTTGTGTTAGTTTCGGTTTCATATCTCTGCTTTGTTTCAAACGTTTTTGCTAGCTCCACTCCAATGTTTGCGAAAAAAGTGTTAAAGATTTCTATTTTTTGAACCATTTGTTTAATGTGATGAGCCTGTCGAGTTTTGCCCGATGTTTCATTGAAGAGATTGAAGAAACTTTTTTTTGCTATTGGCTGCTTCTTTTTCGATCTTATTTTGGTCAAAACGTCTCAGTTTTTGTTTGATTAGATTTCTGACAAATTTGCATTGAGCCCTGTAATCATTTTAAACATTATTATCATGGTTTTGTAGACACAATTTTCTCAGGAACATTTTTTTGCCGCAGCGCTTTTCACCTGGTGATCTATCCTTTTTTTGTACTTCAGTTTTAGCTGAATCTAATTTTGGTAGACTTTATTCTAGTGTAATAATCAAAACTTCGTGCAGTTTTTCAAAATCCTTATCGGGGGAGACCATTCACTGCCATTACAGGATATTAATTTCAGTTTGACCATCAAGACATTGTTGAGGTCTTCGACAAATTTATCTTCGAAAAAAGGGCACAATTTTGGCTATTTATAGGCACTGTGGAAATAAGCCGTGCTTCATACACTCATTATATAATGTTTCAAGTAGTGGACTAACTGCCCGAGAAAATTACTTGAGAAAAAATAATATATCGGTTGGTAGTCTAAACAAAAGTTTGATGGAGGCACTTGCAGTGTGTCAATGATTTTGGAACCGGTTATTGGGAAATTGAATATTGTGTTTGTGTTATTTTCGATTTCATATCTCTGCTTTGTATCAAACGTTTTTGCTAGCTCTACTCCAATGTTTGCAAAAAAGGTGTTGAAGATTTCTATGTTTTCAACTATTTGTTTATTGTGGCGAGCCGGTAGAGTGTTGCCCGATATTTCATTGAAGAGATTGAAGAAACTTCTTCTGCTATTGGCTGCTTCTTTTTCAATCTTATTTCGGTCAAAACGTCTCAATTTTTGTTTGATTAGATTTCTGACAAATTTGCATTGAGCCTTGTAATCGTTTAAACGTTATCATCAGGGTTTTGTGGAAACAATTTTCTCAGGAACATTTTTTTGCCGCAACATTTTTCAACTGGTGATCTATCCATGTTTTTGTACTCCAATTTTAGCTGAATCTAATATTGGTAGACTTTGGTCTAGTGTAATAATCAAAATTTTGTACAGTTTTTCAAACGCCTTATCGGGGGACCATTCACTACCAATACAGGTAATTACTTTCAATTTGTTAATCAAGATTTTGTTGAGGTGTTCGACAAAATTGTTGTTCTCTAATTTGGCCCATTTTCTTGTTAATTTTTCGTGCCTGTTAAACGAGTTTTCCGGAGATCAATCAAATGTTAGTGTTACTGTATGATGCTCTGAAATGCCGGAATCAGTAGTGTGGACAGAAGACAAAGTGATTGAAAAAACTTATCCAGTGTTGATTTCGTGCTCGAGGTTTCCCGTGTTGGTTCAATGTTTTCAACTATAGTGAGGTTATTTCCTGCCAACAAAGTGAATATTTTCAGGAAGTTTGCACTAGTAACCGAAAAGTTAATATTGAAGTCTCCGCATAGTATATGCTTATCTTCAGGATGAATTTTTAAGGTGTCTAATTAATTTTGTAGCCTTTGAAAATTCACAATGTTTTGTTTTCTAGGTGGAATACATATACAAGTAAAAATCAGATAATGCTGCTTATCTGCTTATCTTCTTTTTATTGCAAGAGCTTGCAGATCGCAGTGATCACATCTTTTCACTTCAACAAAATCCAAGTCGTTCACTACAAAAATTCTACCACCTCTTTTCCATTCTCTCACAATCTTTCCACCCCCTCTTTTCGTTCTCTCACAACTGCATAGTTTTTGGTATTCTTCCAGTGAGAATTGTTATTTTTCGTAGTGGTTTTTAAGCCAAGTTTTTGTCAGGCAAAGGGCTATAGGTTTAGATTTTAAATTTTCTAAGTGAAGGTTTAGCCGATCAAAGTTTTTCTGCAGGGAACGTATGTTCTGTACAATAATAGTTTGCTTATTTAAAATCATCTTAAGTTCATCTTACGTCTGTCTAAGTTTGGAGAATGTAAAAAAGAAACAACTAAATTAATTACTGCAACTGTCCTTGATTTTGGTTTGCTGTAGTTTTGCGTTAGAACATGTCTTCAAGTTTCTGAAAGACCCCACTTTACCATTTTTATACATTTCTTCCCTCCCCTTTCTTTTTAAAAATAATTAAATTAAAGTTGTCAATATTACGACACAGTTGCACTTATGCTTTAAAGTTGTCAATATTAAGACACAGTTGCAGCGCAAAAAAATTTAGGAAACTTTTTAGCTGAAGGTCAACGACCGCTTTCAGCGTTTTCTAATTTGCAGGTTTTCTAATCTAATATAAGCTATTTACCAAAAAATTTTATAGTTTTAATCAAAATTAGGTAATGCGCATATGCGCAACTGGATTTCACAAAGGTTGTTTTTGTGACTATTGTAAAAATGTTTGAAAAATTGAAGGAAAACTCACACGGAAGTTTAATTCAAAAACGTCCGTCTCAATACTAATTTCGGATCTAGAAGGAAAATATCAGTTTTGCAATAACCCACATAGTTATTCACAAAAGCAATTAAGTCCTGTAATTAGGTCTCAAGTAGTTAAAAATAATTTATGGGCCAATGCGTTTTAGGCT
>NW_027452118.1:0-36892 GCF_964194025.1 Convolutriloba macropyga
AAGCTGTCAGACGAGAAGTTCGTAGCACGAAAAATCAAATAGAAAAGTCCCTCAGGACCATTATTGCCACAAATATTGTTTCAGAGAAGAAAAGAACTGTTAAAGCGAAAAATCCACCACTCAACCAATTGTTTTTTGTTAGACAGCATCAATTGCTCTTTTTCAGCTGTTTGGAATTGGGTTTGTCTTTGAAAAAAGCTCAATTTGTATTGAACAGTTTTAATAAACAGTTTGTGTAGGAGTTTTGAAGTCTGAGAAGGTGTTCCGGGAACTAAGTTTCCATGCCTCAGATTGAGGCCACCCAGATCGAAGTGGCCAGGCCGAATTGAGTTCTGATCGAACCATCTTCGAGCGCACACATGTTCTCGATCCGCTCGAATTTAATGGTCTGGAATAGACTTCGAGCGCACTTTTGTCTGGACAATGGTCTGGAACTTGCCTGATCAGAGGACACTTTGGTCTGGTGCGGTCTGATCAGAGGCCAATTAGAGCGCACACTAGTCTGAGCAGAGGCCAAGTCGAGCAAATTTTTTGTCGATGTTTTTTGTTTTTACTGACATTTGTCGTCTATGGAAAGAGTCAACAAGAAAGCAGCATTCTGATCAGAACTCCATCCGAAAGTCTGATGGGTTTGATCAAAACCAAGGGGTCCAGCTGATACCAACTGCCGGTCCCCTCAAGAAAAGATTTTGAATCAAAGTAGATCAAGACGTACTTATGCATTGTTGTCTAAGTCCATTTTTTCAGTTAAAAACATAAATTAACGGCGAATTCAAGAGAGTTTTTTGAGAACTCTTGGTTCTATTCTCATTAGCAATACTTTTATAATTGGCTTTTCGTTAGTTGAATATAAGATTGATAACATCGATTTTCATAAATTGAATATATTATAACGATATTGAGAGATTTTGTCATGATCAAAATCAATCTCTGATCAGACTTTTTTCAACGCACTTTGGTCTAAATAGAGGCCACTTCGAGCGCATTTTAGTCTGATCGTAGATGCTTTCGAGCGCACTTTAGTATGATCATAGTCAATTTCGAGCGCACTTCATTCTCAACAGAGGCTATTTCGAGCGCACTTCAGTCTGATCAGAGGCGGATTCGAGCGCAAACTAGTCTCATCAAGGTATGACTTTCGAGCGCACAATAGTCTGGTCAGAGGAGTTTTTCCAGCGTGCTTTAAGCGCTTACGGAGCTTTGAGCGCACGATATTCTTATCAGAGGACACTTCAGTATAGCTCGGTCTGATCAGAGGTCGCTTTTGTCTGGGACGGTCTGATCGGAAGCCAATTTGGTCTGGATCTCAACCTGGGCAGCGCTTTCGCAACCAAAGTTACCTTAGCTTTGTTCCTGCCATTTGGGGCTCTCTTCCCACTACCTGACATTTTGAACTGACAATTCTCCAGTTATCGAAGAAATGGAGACGACATTGAACTAAAACTGAAGAAAAAACAAAGACCAACAAATGTTTATCATGCGGAAAAGACCTTAAGGAAAGCCGTAAGTGCAGCGGCTGGCAAGCATATACCACAATTAAGAATTGAAACAGTGGTTGCCAATTTTCCCAGGAAGCAGTAAAGTTTTCTAAAGGGAGATGAAATTCGTAGAAAACATCCAGGGGACCCCAAAATAGTGCCACTGAACCATGAAACAAACGAACTTTTTCAGAGTTGAAAGCGCAAAAAGTGGATTGAGTTTGTTTTAACTGCTCTAATCTCTGGAGCACAGTAAAAGGACTTTTGTCAAGTAATGCAAAACCACCTGGATACAGAACCATAATTTTTGACGCTTAAAAACTACTCTTCACCATGATCCAAGAAGATGCGCCAAAGTTTAACCAACAATACACTCTACACCACAAGAAAAAAGAAAAACAGAAAACAAATACACTATGAACAATAAGGAAACTGCAAAACAGAAGACAGAGTGTTTAAGTGTAACACAGTGAAAGAAGCTAAAAGAGACACAAAACATAGCGGCAATTCACTTACACCATCTAAGGCCTCATTTTGACGCGGTTGATCACAACCTATCACTAAGAGAAATACTCGAAGCACCAATACCGAATAGCATTTCAAGATGGGTCGCTTCATACTTACAGTTCAGATTTTTTTACATAGAATACAACAAGAAATAATCGAAGTGGAGAAAAGTCAAACAGGGTGTTCCCCAATGTGATGTATTGTCACCAAAGCTCTAAAGCGTCTACATAAGCAAGCTGTCGTTAACCCCGAAAAAAAGCATCACGTCTTACGTTGATGATATAATTTTAACTACATCTCACCCACATATTGAAAAGTTACAAGACACAATAACTCCATACCTAAATACTTTGCACGACTGGCTATAATCAAGAAACTATATCAGCTGAAAAGTGAACTGTGTTCACAACCTGGAACAAGTAGGCCAATCTTGACCCACGCCTCACTATTAACAATACCAGTAAAGTCCGAGGACAAATTACGGGGTCGGAGCGTCCTGAGCTACAGTGCTCCCATTTGGGCTTCCACAATGAGCAATGAAAGTTGGATCCACCTGCAACCGCAACAAAACATTGCTCTTCGCACAATTATTGGCTGTGTGAAAGTGTCTGACATGAGGAGGACTTGCTGCCTGTTAAAATTCACACAGCAATGTCAGCTGAGCAATTTCTAACCGGCGAATATCAGAGCCATGGTGCTGATCATAAAACAACCTCTTCAACCAGTTTTCGTTGTAATATCCGTGCACTGTCTACGGTTACGGTTTGGGTTGGATGTCATTCTTAAGCACTTTAAGACTCGGAGTTACTGAAGAACATTTTCCAAGTTTCAGACTTGAATTTAATTGAGCAGATGTAAATGTACAATCAGTTTAATACAAAGTTAGAGCTATTGCTTGTAAATATTAGAAGTTTTGTGAAGATGAGAAATGTAAAGCAATTAAAGAGAGGCAGCTCGATTGTGTAAGGTTTAGTTTTGAATCTGTTCTTTGGTTTTAGTCCTATCAATGGTTAATTAATCTTAGGTTATTTTTACCCATTTTCGTTAATCTCTATGGGATTTTCTCATAGTTGTTTTCTACTTCACGGGTCCCTGTTAGTTAAACTAACAGATAACAGGTTTACCTGCTTGACGAATCCCATCATGAACAAACATTCCTTGACGTGTCCCGTCAAGATGAAATTCCATGATGATTCCCATCATTATTTATAATGCTTTCTCTATATTGTTAAAATCCGGTTTACTATTAGTAACCATCTCTTTTTGTTCTCCTATTTGTTTGTGAAAATTTTGAATTATACGTTTAATATGTAATTTATGAGCATGTCATACATCATAGTTCACTATACTGCCTCCCTCTTAGAAAATGTGAGTGTTCCACTCAGTCACACATCAAGAGTTTCAAATGTCCATTTTCGAGTTCATATGTTCTTGTGCTTTTTCAATCCCGTACTTGTCATAAATATTACGGGCCTCCTCGTCTTCCATAATTTTCTTTGCTTGAAGAATGATTTTGAACATGTCCTCACGACCACCCTTGTCCGCATGACAGAGCATTGCCAACCTTTTGTAATGTTTCTGGATAATACTGGTTGTGGCCCCCTGTGGAAGGAATAGAATTTCGTAAAAGTTTGGAGGTCGACTGAACGGGCTCTGCATGTTGATCGCCTCCAGCCTCCTCTGTATGACCTTCTTTGAGGTTTGCTCTGTTTTTACTCTACCCCTTAGCTTTCTATTGTCTATCTCGGCATTCTCCAACTCCCGAGCTAAGCACTCCCGCTCGTCCACCAGAGCAATACATTCCCTTGTTTTTGTTTCGGCTACATTTGTAACCTCCTCCAACTCTTTCTTCAATGTTTCCACCTGCCTCCTGCAGGACTCCCGCTGATTCCCAGCGTATTCAAGTTGCGTTTGGTCTCCAGCAATTGATCACCTAATCTTTGACTGTCAACTTATAACTGCCGGAGCTCCTCTTCAAGCCGAGCCCCGGCTGTTCCAAGCATTTCGCTGTTGTCAATCTTCTTTTGTTGTTCCTCGATTCTGTGTTGCATCTCACTTAAATCCCCAACGCTAATTGCGGCTCTATCCACTATATTGGGTGGTTGCAGCTGCGTCAGTGGCACCAAGTACCTTTTGTTTGAGGTTACTCCAACAATCCGAAACACTTGGTGCCTGACTATCGACCTGACCTCGAACAACTCGGGTAGATAGTAGCAAAAATCACCGACTTTTGGTTCTTCCATTCCTACATGTCATACAAGTAAATTAGTCTAATGTATCAATCTCAATTTCTGCTATATCTGGTACAGATTTTGCCTTTTTTGCTTTTATAACTACGATGTTTGTTTCACCATCACACCGTTCAACTGTCCTTTTTCTTGTCAATTTTTGTTCCTTTGTTCGTTGTTTTAGATGATGAAAATAACCTAGTTCCCCCATTGGGTTAATGGGTTGCAGTGCAATTACAGGATTGGTGCCACTGCGTAGCATATCCATCGAAAGAAATACGCGTACCAAACAAAATATGATTTTAGATCCAATAAAAATAGTCATCAAACTGATGGTTATTTCCCTGGCCACATGCCAGATTTGTTTCACTTCATTACCCAAGTATTCAAAAATCAGCAATTCATGCCATTGATTATTGTACTTTAAGTCCGTGTTGAAATACTCTAGAGTCTCATGCTCATATAAACCTCCTTGTCCCAGGAAAACTTCTCTTCCTGTTATCGTCTTTCTCGAATGCCTGGACCTTTGGGCCCTTTTGCTAAGTTCCAGGTCCTTGTCATTGAAAAACCCTTCCATTGGCGCCGAAGTTGACCAATTGACGTTAACTCTATAATTAGGCATATCATTGGGTTTTTCAATTAATTGTATCCTTCGCCCATATGTTATCCATGACCCATTCTGCAATTCAAGAGCGTTCGGGTACATGGGGTTGCAATTAATCAGTGTGAAATTTCTATAGAATACTCTAGAAATGTGTTCCATGTGTCTAATTACTTCTGAGGTATTGTCAGAAAACACCCTAACTGGTACTTCCTCCGTACAAAACTGATTTTCGACAACATGTACGATTACTTTAGCGCACCTATGGACATAAAGTATTCCTCCCGCTCTTTCTGCGTGTGTACCCAAAGCGTTTTGTTGACTTAAGAAAATTTGGTGTGAAATTCCGTTAATTGATGTCGTTAGAATCATAGCTCTGTGCAGTTTTTCTATGTGACAATTTAATAACTCTATTTGTTTCAGGTTTTCAAACATGCCTCGAAAATCCCACACTAAAAGTTGATCGAGTTTTATGTCCCTGAGATCTGTCTCAGATATATCTGTTGTTGAAAAATTTTGTTCCGTGGCCGTTAACTTTTCCGTTCTGTAAAATAAATTTCTGTGGTTTCTTTCAAAAAGCAGAAAATTGTCTATATATTTTGTCTTGTTCTTCAACTGGACAACTGAATTTCTTTTTCTGTCTAATTTGCTCAAAAAAAGTACTTTTTGTTTCCAGCGCGGACTATTTTTGCTGTTATCGAGTCTGAAAATTTAACGATCGTTACGATGTTTGGTTTTTTGTCTTGGTCAAACAGATATTGTACTGAATCTATTTCAAATGTGTCTCCTTGATATAACAAGGTCTGCTCCTGCTTCAAAGGGTCTTTAAAATATAACCATGTTCCTTCATTTGCTTCCCTAGTTTCAATGAACAAAATTCCTATGACAATTTCAGCATTAATCATGATGTTACCTTTCTGTTTTTCACCTTTTGGATTGGTCCAATCCACGGGGTAGACATAATTCACTCCTTTCTCATCTCCGCCTTTCATGAAAGTTTTTGATATCTTCTGAAGAAATTCAGCGTCGGTTCGGTCAACATTCATCTCGTTGTGGACTTCTTTGAGAGCATTGAATTCAAAATCACCAAGACCCGGTAACCGCGCTTTTTGTCCCTGCCATAGATTTTGACAGATTGACTCTTTTATTGGGTAAAACGTAGGAAATATTTGTGATTTTTCGTTTAAGTAAGTTGCGTCGTCATACCAACTACTTTTTTTCAGCACAGTTACCGTATATGCAGCCCTGTACATGCAGTATTTTAGTTTACTCATGGCGTAGATCAGTCCTCCTTTGTTTACCTGCTCCTCATTTATATGTGACGTTTCATAATTTGTCGGTTCCGTCATTGCAAATTTCTGTGTCTGTAGAATGTTCTCAAAATCATACCCCACAATCTCCAAGGATTGTGAAAAACCTAATATGCTAACCAACTGAAGAAGTTTCCAGTTCAGCTGCACGATCCAATGTGGGTTCCACGCCCTCTGCATTTTGTCGTATCACCTTTTAAAAAAATACATCATTATCAAACTTTTCGTCTGCATCGTTATCCTTGAATAAAAAATAGTCTTTCAGTTTCCGTTGTCTTGTTATTCCCTTCATCGTTGTACTTCTTGTCTGATGACGTCGTTCGGCGACAATTTGCGAAGTAGAAGCCGTGCTCCTATTTGGAAATTCTTCGCCTTCACTCCTTTCGGATGTTGACACCAGACTATCCCGCTTCTGCTGTGTGGCTACTTTGGGCGCAGGTATCTTTGTGCTTCTGCTCTTATTGTTGGTGTTAGTAATTATTGATTCTCTTGTACTCCCACCCATAGGTGTTTGAAACGACTCGTCTTTGACTGTCTCATTGTGAGTTTCAGTATTAGGATTAATTTGACTAATATTTCTTTCAGGTTGAACTTCTCGTCTTTCTGTGTCATTCAATTTTCGGATCACCACTTCAATTTCCACAAAATCATCGTCCTCCGTAAGGTCGTTTTGTGTTATTCTCGGTTCAATCTTTCCTTTCTTAGGTTCTTTTTTTATCAGTGGTAGCACTTCTACTGTTAAAACGTTTGAGTCGATCGTAGTGGACCTTTTGTTGTTTTTTTGTTTTCACATCCTCAATAACAAAGTTCAGATCGTTTATTATTTCACGTATTACCAGCGGTCCGCTGTAAAAAGATTTAAATTTCTTTGTCTGGCCATTTTTTGTTTGGGGGTTGAACACCATTACTAAATCACCTACTTCATATTGTGGTCCAAATGTGCTACGGTCATAGTAGGTTTTTTGTCTTTCTTGCTCCACGTCCATGCTTTCCCGTACCAGCTCATGGCACATTTGTAGTTCGTCTTTCAAGCAACCAACGTAATCACTCAAAGTTGGGTAGATTTTGGTTTGTATTGTTTGACACATGCAATCAATCGGCAGCGCACATGATCGTCCAAAAAGGAGGTAAAAGGGGCTGTACTTCGTAACAGAGTGAATTGATGACCTGTACGCCATCATTACTAGCGGAAGGTAGTCGCTCCAGGTGTTGTGATGTTCACCCACATATTTTGCAAGACTCTCTTCGATTGTGCGATTGGTGCGCTCTATCATTGCTTTTCATTGAGGGTGATAAGCTGTTGTTGAAGTCCTGTTAATTCCCAGCTCTTTACACATGTTCTTGAAAAGATTTGACATAAAATTACTGCCCTTGTCGCTATTAAGATTTGCCGGACAACCAAACCTTGAAACCCATACGTTTACAAATGCCTTAGCTACCGTTGAAGCTTCTTGGTTGCTCAAGGGAATTGCTTCATACCATTTTGTAAACTGATCTCCAATTAACAGAATCTATTTGTTTCCGCTGGACTCGGGTAAAGGTCCCATAATGTCTAAGGCAACTTGCCAGAACGGATGACTTGGTTTCCACGTTGTCAGGTTGTGTATGTGTTTCTGGTGTGGAGATTTCTTTTGACAGCATTCTTCGCAAGCACTTACCCACTCGTGGACATCTTTTTTCATCCCGGGCCAGTAGTCAGGTTCTCGAACCCGATCAAATCTCTTGACCATACCAAAGTGTCCGCAATGTTCATGAAGGAAAGGTAGAATTTATTTAAAAGTGATCACTGAATGACTATTTGTGTTAAGTTATCAAATTCGTCAATACGTTTCTGTCTCTTGATTAGATCATTTTCAATCCGTAAGTTTCTGAAATCAGTCCAAAGTTTCCACAGTGCCCTAGAGGCTCCTGCCATGTGTTTTCTTTGAGGGCGTTTCCCGTTCTCAATCCAGTTTCTCAGTATAATGAGGTCGGCTGCATTTTTCTGATGTTCAACTAGTTGTTCAACTGATTTCCCTAGTCCAATGGACCAGATATTTTTTTCTTCCGTATTTATTTGGTTCACTTGATCGCAGTCTTTGACTTGGTCTTCAGTCTGTTGAACTCTCGACAAACAGTCCGCGTGAGGGATCTTTTTTCCCGCTTCGTGTTTGATTTCAAAGTCAAGCTGTCCGAGCTTTTCTATCCATCGGGCCAATAATCCGTCTGGTTCCTTAAAGCTATATAACCACGTGAGAGCCCTATGGTCAGTAACAATTAAAAATTTTTGTCCCAGAAGATAATTTCTGAAGTGTTGAGTAAGATAAACTATTGCAAAAAGTTCTCGTTTTGTCGCAGAATAGTTTCGTTGACTTTTGCTGAGCGTTTTTCTTTCGTATGCAATAACTCTTTCACCCCATTATTGTCTTTGGGAAATAATTGCGCCAATGTCAAACAAAGAGGCGTCGGTGGTTAACGCATAGGGATCCGTGTCATTCGGATAACCCAAAATTGGTGCTTTCTGTAAAGCTTGTTTTAGTTGTTCAACTGCTGATTCACATTCCTTGCTCCAAGTAAAACGTTCTTTTTTGTTTAATAGCTTATAAAGTGGCTCTGCTATTTTTCCGAAATCTTGTCTGAATCTTCTGTAAAAGCCTACTAGTCCTAATATAGTTCTCAATTCTTTTATTGTTCGTGGGCTTTTCATTTTACTGACTGCCGCTACTTTCTCCAGATCCACTTCTACGCCTTTATTTGATACAATGTGTCCCAGGAAATGAATTTTTTCCTGAAAAAACCTGCATTTTGAGCCTTTTATTTTCAATCCAGCGTCTTTAAGTCGCCCAAGTACGAGATCTAGGCGATTGAGATGCTCCTCAAAGGATCTAACGAAGATGATTATTTCATCCAGGTATACTAAAGCCACTTCTTAGGAGAGTCCCGACATGATCAATTCCATTAAATTTTGGAAAGCTCCTGGCGCTGACGCCAAACCCATGGGTATTCTCCTCCATTTGTAGTGTCCCATTGGAGTTAAAAAAGCTGTCACGTTCTGTGACTCTTCATCGAGTGGCATTTGAAAAGATCCCGATGTCAAATCGGTATTGGAAAAGAAACAATTTCCGTCTAGAGAATCAATAACGTCATTTATTCTTGGTAGCGGCCAACTGGTTTTCTCGATTTGTTTATTCAAACCTCTGTAATCTACAACTAGACTGTAGCTGTCATCTTTCTTCTTCACCAATATTGATGGTGCTGTCCAATACGAAGGGGTTGGTTCAATTAATTTTGCATCCTCTAGATCTTCGACAATTTTTTTTCATTGCTTTTCTTTTATCAAAGCTCATATTGCAATAACTTTTTCTGAACGGCTGTGCATCTTTGTTGAGTTTAATCTGGTGTTTAATTTTGTCACAATATCCTAAGTCATTCGAGTTTCGTGAGAAAACTTGTTGATGTCTCGTGAACAATTCCTGTACGTTCTCCTTCTGCTGGTCATTTAGTTTAGAACCTTCCAAGCTTGAGTGTTTTCGCATTTGAAAAGTTTCCAATGTTTTTGGCTTATTTTGATTTGTGAAAATTCCATTCACAACTAAGTTCTGTTTGTTTTCAAAGTAAGTTCCCACTTTAGTGCTTTTATACACGGTTACTGGTGCGTCCGTTAGATTTAACACTTTTATCAAACTCCAACCATCTTCCATTGATATCATACACGCGGCTAAAAGCAAACCAGTCTTTAATTCAAAATCTTCATTTACTTCCACTAATCTTTCCACTCCCGGAATCTCTTCTCCGTTTTCATCAGCTAATCCAATTTTCATTAGATTTTCGTTTTTACTCTGTATATAAGTGTTTTGTTCCGCAATTGCAAAAATTGAACACCTTGCGTTTTCTCTTGGTGAGCGGTATTGAAATTTTAAAGAGACTGCTATATAGTTTCTCTTCGTGTAAGTTCAATACACATTTATTGGTTTTCAGGAAATCAATTCCCAGCAGACATTCTATACCTTCGCTGCCGTTATCACAAACTCTTGTTCAACCTCTGGTAGTCTTGGTTGCAACTGTACCAAAAGCGTTACTCGGCCTATTATTTTGACAGCTGAGTTATTGGCTGTTAACACTCGTTTTACGTATGTTTGTACAATTCCCGGTTTTCCCAGTTTTTCGTTTGTGGACCAGCTCAAAAACGATATACTACTTCCACTGTCTATTAACCCATTAACCCAACGCATCTGTTCCCGTGAAGTATGATTTCTGCGTTTAGACATTTAATTGTGTTTGTCGAACAAACTCTAATGACATTGCAGTTCTCGGTGGTTTTCTTTTTAAAAGGGCAGTTTCTTTTCAAGTGTTGGGAACTTCCACATAGGAAACAATTTCGACAATTCCTCGAAAGGTGTCCTTCTTGTCCACAGGCTCTGCACTTGAAACTCCGACTGTCGTTCCTCCTAGACGGTTCCTCTCTTCCCAAAGATCTGTCTCGGTGACTAGGTCCTGGCGTTGGAAATCGCCGCTGATCGTTAAACCCACGATCTTGTTGCTGTCCTCTGTCACGTCTGTCGTCACCCCACCGTCCCCGGGAACCGCTTCGCTCCCTAGATTGATTTCGACGGTTTTCTCGCTGTTTGTCATCTACTGACAATTGGTTCACAAGCTTGGTGACGGCCTCCACTAAATCTTTTGTTTCATCTCGTCTAATTACCGCAACTTTTGGTGTTTGCTCTTCCTCCTCTATTCTTGTTACAGCTTCCAGATGCAATGCTCTTTCCAAAACTGTCACAATTTTTATATCCTTGTCACCAATTTGCTTTCTGAGATCTAACCTCATCTGACTATGGTTGATTCCTTCTAGAAATCCTCTCAGAACGAGATGGTCTCTAATGTCTAGCGACTCCTTTGGGTAAGCTTTCAAAGCCAACTGCTTTAAATCTCCCGGAAAATCTCTCAGTTTTTCTTCTGGTTGCTGTACACGGCGAGCTAGCCCTCCCCGGAAAACGACCGGTTTTTTCGCTGTAGTGTTCTCGAAAAGCTTTAACGCATTCATCATAATTTTCTCGTGTAGCTTGCGGTAGAGTGCGATAGAACTCTATGGCAGGTTTTTGTAGCCTAAGTGCAAAGTAATGCGGCCGTTCATCAACTTCGCGAGCCGGATCTCCTTCAGTTCTTCTCCACCTTTGTAGTTCCGCTAATAGCTCAAAATGTGTCACGTAACTTTCCTAGTCGTTTGAACCGGTAAATGCTTCCGGTAATAGCATTCTAGAGGTTGAGCCCGTTGCAATTTTATTGTTCCCCTACTTGTATCGTGCCCTTTCAAAACTTTGTTAAGTTGTTGAAATTAATTGTTTCTACAAAATAATTATCAAGTAGATTGTCAATGGAAGGTGTTTTCTATTTTTTTCTTTTAATTTCTATAGCACTCTCTTCTTTTTAATGTTTAAAAAACTTTTGTTTATAAAAAGCTAACGCTTATTTCAATACGGTATTTTTTTTTACTTATTTATTTACTTTTCTTTATTTTTAAGGAAGTGTTAATTTACAGTCTTATAGACGACTGTCGCACCTAATTTCTCTCTTTTTTTTAATATGATTCTCTCTGAACTTCGATTTTCCTTTTTTTATTGATGTTTTTAATATATTTTCTTTTCTATTTACGCAAGAATGATATTAGGCGCTTTAGTTTTCTTTTACTTATTCTGCTTATTGTTAACTGATCAACTTTTTTCGCTTTATTTTCTCTTTTTTTAATGGTAGTTTCAGAAAAAGTCAATATATAACTTTCAGTAACTGTTTCAATTGATTTAACAACGCGACTATCCCGCACTCTTTTTTCTGATGGTTATGCCGCTCGTTTTCTGAAAGTGAAATTAGCAACTAAGGTCAAAAGAAAAAAATATTTCCTATACTAATAAGAATTACGCAGTGGCGATCAGTTTCAATTATGAACGACAAAAACCAGACAGAACTCTTTATTTCTACTCACTTGGTATGATGCGGTCTTTCCTCACAGGGAAGTTTCTGTCCCTACCAACGAGTAAAATATAGCACCACGCGAGTAAATTCTCACTTGTTTTCCTGCGACTGATGTCCTGTAACTGATGTCCTCCGCTGTGGCTTCTGCAATTGATTCTCACAAAAATTGGTGGAAATTTTCTGGTAATTGAAGATTTGTTATCCCAAATCTTTGTTTTTTGTTTCGAGAATAATTCGATTCTCGGAATTTTTGGAGTTAAAGTGCTTTTTATTTGCGTCTCCCTACCGACAAATTTGTTAAAGATATTAAAATCTTAACTTTCCTTTAATTCTCTGTCGCCAGTGTAATATCCGTGCACTGTCTACGGTTACGGTTTGGGTTGGATTTTATTCTTAAGCACTTTAAGCCTCGGAGTTAGTGAAGAAAATTTTCCAAGTTTCAGACTTGAATTTAATTGAGCAGATGTAAATGTGAAATCAGTTTAATACAAAGTTAGAACTATTGCGTGTAAATATTAGAAGTTTTGTGAAGATGAGAAATGTAAAGCAATTAAAGAGAGGCAGCTCGATTCTGTAAGGTTTAGTTTTGAATCTGTTCTTTGGTTTCAGTCCTATCAATGGTTAATTAATCTTAGGTTATTTTTACCCATTTTCGTTAATCTCTATGGGATTTTCTCATAGTTATTTTCTACCGCACGGGTCCCTGTTAGTTAAACTAACAGATAACAGGTTTACCTGCTTGACAAATCTGTTCATGAACAAACATTCCTTGACGTGTCCCGTCAAGATGAAATTCCATGATGATTCCCATCATTATTTATGATGCTTTCTCTATATTTTTAAAATCCGGTTTACTATTAGTAACCATCTCGTTTTGTTCTCCTATTTGTTTGTGAAAATTCCGAATTATGCGTTTAATATGTAATTTATGAGCATGTCATACATCATGGTTCACTATATCGTCAATGAAACCCACACAAAATGATACTTATAGGGACCGCTTGAAACAACACACAACCAATAAAGTTCCATTGAATCTGAAAGAATACAACAATGCGCTCAAAATTTTCCACCGACACAAGGTCCATCACACTCAGTTCAACAAAGACCGCAAGCCACTAGGTACAATTGCAGCAAAGTTAGCAGAAGAAAAACTAACGCTGCCATGAATTGCACATATCCGGTTGGATTTTATCATCACGGAATTTCATCTTGACGGTAGACGTCAAGGAATGTTTGTTCTTGACGGGATTTGTCAGGCAGGTAAACCGGTTATCTTTTAGTTTAACTGACAGGTACCCGCGAGTTAGAAAATAACTATGAGAAAATCTCAAAGAGATTGAAGAAAATGGGAAAAATAACCTAAGATTAATCAATCATTGATAGGACCGAAACCAAAGACCATAATAAAAACTAAACCTCATATAATTGAGCTGCCTTTCTAAATAGCTTTTCATCTTCTCATCTTTTGAAACTTCTTGAATTGAATTCCAATCAATGATTATAACTCTGTATTAAAACGTTTGAATATTACATCTTCATAATTAAATTAAAGTCTTAGACTTAGAAAATTCTCATCAGTAATCTCGAGGTTTAAAGTGCTGAAGAACCCCCCCCCCCCCCACCAACCCCAAAACGAAACCGTACACAGTGCACGGATATTACACACGCAATAATCCGTCTTCTTTGCCGCATTCCCCTGATGTTGACGATGCGCCTCCTGGACCCCCTAACCCGGGGACCGCATGTCATCCACCATGACGTAGATGCAGAAAGGTCGCGGCACCACAAGCAAGTTGTGGATAGGCAGTAACACACTACTATTATATCTATTCTTATTATGATACAAGTGCAACTAGGGTACCAGATAAAAACGGCAATAAGCGCCTGTATAACGCCAAATTTACCTGCGAATTGCAGCTCTGTCACAGCTACAACAGTTCAATTCAAGAAAGACTTTGAGGACCGAAATGAACTCGTCCAACAAAAACTGCGTTCCTCCTACGAAAATGCGTTCCAGTACAGTAACGTAGAAAAGGAATGACATTCTCAAAGCCTGTTCAAACGACTACCAACAAATGATAAAGGCAAAAGGAGAGAATTAGACGTAAATGTGACCATCCAAAGCCAGCTTAGCTACACCAGTCGGATCATCTCCCTTACCAGCTCAAGCTTGCTAGTCAGAACTGACCCAACTCAATGAAAAGGTATAAGATGAAATTAGAGCGTGACTTCAACGTTGCTGCATACGCTCGGCATTACCGACCGAGAATATGCGCAGAAAACCTTCATACAGACTGAAGAGTGTTTGGTAAAGGACAGACTGAATAGACTGATTCTGCTACCCATGTTTATGTACCAGGAACTACATGTCCTCCTAGTTTTACTTCATATCGTAGACAATCGCTGCGACATTGACTGGCCTTCGGTCCAGGAAACCGCGAATAATGAACTAGAAGTGAAGGCATACCAACCTTCAGTACCCGGACTCTCAAAAAGCAGAAACTGGAAAGAACTTCTGGATAAGGGAAATTACGCTGGCAAACTTCATTGGAACTTTCGGATCTGTTCTATTTGGCCCCCCTAGCTTAGTGGGCTTTTATCTTTTACGTCCCTCAGGCGCACGTGCTCTTTTTTACATAGTAACGTGCTCTATAACATTTAATTTGTAAATGGGGGGGGGGGGTAAAAACACTGTGGGCAGAAACAAAATAGATCCGAACTTCCATAGGAGCAAGCGTGCGAGAAATTCCACCAACCCGACAAAAGTAGACTAACCTGTGTTTATTACAAATTCTTCCAATTGATGTTCGAGCCAGACAGACATTTCACTTGGAGACTACTGTTGCTGCGTCGATTGTAGGGAACAAAAGAAACTGGACTTTGCTACTCTGCGTACTCTAAATCCTGTCAACTTACTAACTAACTAAAGAAGCCACTTCCGCTAGCACTGCAGTCATCGGCATAAAATTTCCACCCAAAAGCGTACGAGGTGAATGAAGTCTGATTTTGTCTGTAATGCTTGATTTGGGAAACGGAACTACATACTAGGTGAGCAATAACGGGAAAGATCTGTAGCTAACCGCATGTTAAGAATGTAGTCTTAGCAGTTTAGAATAGCCTTTGGTTATTTTGGGAGCATTCCTCAGAGTCTTTGCATGTCTAACCCAATTTTGAGAATTTTGTTGAAAATAAAATATCTGGGACTGTCTCTTGCTGCAGTAAACGCCACAAAAAAACAACATCTAACTGACTGAACGCTAAGGAATTTTTTCAGAATGGATGTTTCCTCATCTTTGCAGGCAACATTGGATGCCATGAGTGTCGACGAGTGCTTAGAGGCCTTTCGAAGGACAGACTTTATTATGGAACCTTCTGTTATTAATTTTTTGAGTACTTTTATTGAGAAAGGCGGAACCCCCGAAGTTGCAATTAGAGAGCTATCAAATAGCTATGTGTCACTGGCTCAAATGGTCAACTTGCTGGCTGACTGGATGGTTCAGTTGGGTCTTGCTCCCACCAAAATACAAGATCTAATCGAGGATCACTACTACAACCTGGTTATTAAACATTTCGACCCGAAGAAAGCTGACAAAATTTTTAACATTGAAGGTAAAGTTCCCGATTGGTTGGGTGGCTTGGTTGAAAATCAGAAATGGCGAAAAATGATTTATCAACTGGCGGAAGATTATCCTGATTGTTTAATGCTAACGTTCACTGTCAAACTGATAGCTGAGTCTGGGTTCCAGGGCGAAATTACTGGAGTTGCTACCGCAAGTCAGCAACTTGAAGTCTTCTCAGGAGTTCTTAATACTGAAATAATGAACATTGTTACAGAAAAATCAACAGCTGTTCAGGAACATATAAACGAGCTGTGCTCTATGGTTAAATATGGTGAACATTCTTTCCTTTATTCGATACTTTTGCTGTCATATTTAGCTGAAAGTCCTTACGGTGGCTCAATGGCGCATAGAATCAAACAAGAAATCATTAAATCGTCCTCGGGCAATGAAAGTCTAATGGACATTGTATCGATCAACTTTGCTGTTTTCAAATCACCTGTTAGCCCAAGAGCAGTACATGCAATGAGCTCCATGCTGAGTAAAGGGCAGCTGAATCCGGCTGATATTACAATTCTTTTTAAGCTATATCAGGTTACCCATGACGATTCTACAACTCCGACTGTTACCTTGCTAAGAGATCCGATTTTTCTCGAACTGCTCATCAAATCGTTATTCAGTAAATCTCCAAAAATTAACACTGATCATAAAGAGAAATATATTTACCTACTGGCGTATGCAATGTCAGTGTATGAAGATTGGGAATTTTCTAAAGAAAACTCGTCGTACCGCAGGATGGGTTTTGACACTGAAGAATTAAGCTCAACCCGAAATGCAATAGAGAAAACAAACGAGATTTTATGGAATAAAGGTAGTGGTCGAGAGTTGGTTCTTGAAATTGAAACGATTTTTGAATGTTTACAATTTCCAGTTGTCGCTTTCGGAGTTACAAATTGGGTTGAAGAAATAGTCCAGGATGATTCTTTTTACGATCGGACGACTGACCCTACCCCGGTTCCTTTGTTACTGCTTGATGAAATTACCACATTGCATCCTCTGCAACATGAACACGTTTTTTCATTGCTGAAGAAACTGTTTCTTCACTCGTTTTCGTCTCTTTCAACTCATGCTAGGCTGGAACTAGAAAAGGCTATTGCAGATAGAATGATACAACTAGTTTGCAATGATTTTGTCATTCCAGTTATCAAATTTCTGGCCGATTGTGTGAAAAACAGAAGTTCAGATACGAGTGTAATTCGATATTTTCTGTTTCAGTTGTTTGATTTGATAGGAGCGCCTTTTAGTGATGAATTTGTTGCAGCGATTCAGCCAATTTGTACCGATGATTCATTAGTTGACGCGTTACAAAGTAGAGTGAGTGAAAACGTCGACATTCAGAGCTTGTTTGACAGAATAGCAATGGAATCTAATGGTACATAATTTTGAGCACTGTTTACCGAAGACTTCAATTTAAAGATTTGCTAGGTTACCTCAAACTGAAAAAAAATTCTGACCAAATTTTTTGAGCAGTTCGTGCAACTCATAGATAACAGAATGTTTCAAGTTTAAAAATGTTTACCGTTTTGTATTAAATGCCAACATTCTACAGATATCTGAGATCCTATGTTACTTTAATTGCACTTGAACGAAGTTCATAGCAATTATTGTAAACGTGTTGGTCTTTTTTTATTGCAAATTCGTCGCTTGACCATTTTGTGCTTTTCTAGAACATTCTTTGACTTCTCAAGTGACTTTTTCACGCCTTCGCGCTTCATTTTTGGGTGATCTCTATTGCTCGCACTCCGAAGTAAAGCTGGTTGCTATAAAATCGGCTGCACCACAGCAATAACCAGGGTATGATAGCAGAGTGGTTAGTGCTTGTTAAGGATCGGGATTTCAATGGTGGCAAATTTTCTACCCGCCTCGTTCGAGAGCAATTCTTCCGACATTTGTCGGTTTATGTTCTATGTATCTTTCTCAACTGATATCCTCACCGTACCAGAATTGTGTTTTCATTTCATGGCAGAATTTGGAGAATTTTTTGTATTTTTTAATTTTTCATTTCATGTGTGTAGCATTTTTTTGTAATCCTATTGGTCTTTTTTATTAGTTTTTTGTATGACCGATTGTTCGTCTGACCATTTTTCTTCACCCTTGACTCCTTTATTTTGTGCTTGTCAAATTGATCCCAGTCTGTTTTGAAACAGTTCGGCATAGTTGGCGGTTGTTTACGAAATTTGTTCCATTATTCAGTTTAATTATAGTAGTGTTGTTAAATTATCTTGAAATAAATAATAGGGTATAAATATTACAACTGAAGCTGTTTTTAATTGATAACCTTGCCTGCTAGTCGTTTGAAAGCGATTCGTCCGGCCTTTGTTGTTATTGTTGTTACTTTTTGCTATGTCTACTGAAAAAGGTTTTTTTCTGCTTTTAAATTTTTTGTCATTCAAAGAATTTTAATCGTTACCTTCTGCACAATTGCTTAATGGTGAAAAAACTACAGAAATGAATTGAGTTATTCGGTCAGTTTTATTAGTTTTTTAACCCATCTTTCAGAGATCCTTTCGCGACCCATCCAGTAATGCTTAATTAACATTTTCAGTTAAATGTGATGATGCAGACAATTTTTTTCAACATCAGAGGTGTGTATGAGAAGATACTGGCTCTGATTAAACAGCTCCTCTGTTTCCTAACAAGACGCTCTTCACAAGAAGGTCCGGATGAATTCGATTCCCCAGTTGCATATCATCAGATAGGAGATCCATCTATGTCTAATCAGCTACCTCACATCAGCACTGCAGCGTCAAACGAGGAATCGAAATTACTCCATTAAACTTTTGATAAAATCAAACCGTGGCAGTGTTTAGCTTAATAATCTACCCGTATTTGGTACCAATCTTGCAGAAATAGGGTAAATGAGTGAACTTCGTGATAGCAAATGTCTGAAGCTTCAGGCTAATTTCAACTGTAGAGAAATTGAACATACCTGAAATCTGATACTAACATGATCAAAAACTTTAGAAAGAATCTGTTTTGTCGAAAGCTGGGCAAAGCTAGATCTGCTTGTTAATATACTCCAGTGTCTTCTGCAATTGAAAGTTTAGTTTTTTTTCAAATTTTTAATTTTAATTTTTTCAAAGAATAAAGATTCTAAATTCATTTAAAAGTTAGTTATTGTAATTTTACCTCAAGTAAGATCGAGAGATCACAGAGCCATTTTTTAAACCTGAAAGACAAATGGAGTTATTTTAAAAAAAATACCAGCAGGCCTTTCAGAACAATTCCTACACACACAATGAACATTCATCAGTTGCTGCGAGCTGGGGTGATGACGACAGCTGGGGCGATGGCGGGGATTTGAAACAGGTGACAGTTGAACAAAGTAATACTAACAACACTCAGAATCTGATAAACAATTATAGGAAGAATCTAAATGCAGTCGAAGAAGTGGAACCCGAACCAGACTATTTCTCGGAAATGGCGCCCAGGGTGAGTTCTTATTTAAACACTGTGTTTTAAGTTAATAGTCACTAACTTTTCTTTAATTTTGACCAGTGATTTCCGCCGCTTAAAAACGTTTGCTCTTTCCATCATTTGCTGGCCTTCTGAGTTTTTTTTCGTTTACATATTTAGTTTTATATAACTGTTAATGGGGTAAGTGGTCCAGCTGGTATCGATGTTCTCTCGCTTTCTTTTACTTCGTTGTTAAAATTTGTGTTGTGATAGGTACCTCACAATCACTTCAAATGAGCATTTTTAATTCACCGTTGCATTTTTTGTGACAGAATTTTTTCTGCGTGACGTCATTTTTCACTTCTTATCAGAGTTTATTTTTCCAATCGTTTGAATTTTTAGTTACATATTGCGTGCCTGAATCGGTTCTTTAATTAAAGGAGTTGAAGTCACGTAAGGATGTCTCGCTACAAAAGAAGATTCGCCTAGTTTTTTAATGATTTTTAATAGCCGCGAAGCAATAGCGGCTATAATTGGGGACATCCTGTTTTTTTTTAACTCGTCGTCTCCATCGATGATTCTTGCGACCATTGGCTTTTTCAATTTTAGTGACTTCTACTGATTTGTAGTTAAAATTTGTGTGCGTGACCTCATTTGTTCTGGTTTTAGGTCAGTTGCATGACTTACGTCAAACACATGACATCTGAACTCACTTATTGAACTTTAAATTTTATGAACATTTACTAGTTAGTGATCAATAGTGTGCATCTAAGTAGTGCCAAACGTATATGCCTTAATTCTTGAGTATTAGAGTCTTGAGTTTTTGATTTCGAATATTATTTTTGAAAAAGCTCTATTAGGGCTTTTTGTCATAGAGCGTACGTGTCCTCATAAAAATGACAGTCCGAATCTACCCCAAAAAGTCTAGCGGTCAATTAAAGGACTGGTGGTCAATGTGTCCATCATATTTCTTTTGTTGTTTCATTTCGTGGAGGGCCGCAAGCGTCAATCGCGGCTATTTTCCGTCAATTTGCCCTCTATGTTTTTGTTTTATTTCAACATGTTCTCAAGTGCTTGCATCTATATTGCAGCAGTCTGCAAGCTATTCAAATAAATACATTTCCTGTCTCGCTAAAAATTGTTTCTGACCGATACTGAACAAGCCGAATCAAGGATCAACTATGGGATCAAAAAGCAACGCCAATATTAAGCAGAGCTTTATTCGTTCTGGAAATTGTCAATTTTTGGTTGTGTCAAATTATATTTTAAAATAATTTCTTGGTCCTAGCGTTGGCTTCGGGGTGAATGACCCTGAAAAGATCTTCGATCAATCAAGACTACCTTACTAAAAAGCGAGACATTCCTCTCTTAATAAATCAGCAATAATATCCTTACTTTTAGTCTAATATCTTTTAAGCTTTGTTTGTATCTTGGAGCTCTGGGGCGTACTAATTTTACTAAGCCGAGCCACCGGTAATAAAGATACGTGGTCACTCGCTGATAGGCGTCTGGACAGGTTAGTGAATAATGATTTACACTAACCACTGGGCTAATTTAGATTATATCTCATTGTCTTGCCCGCCCAGATTTGCATTGTGATCTTAAAAAGTAGGGTCATTGCGAAGTTATTAACGTTTCGGGGGATCAGTGAGTTTGTATTGTCATGCCACAAAATAGTTCTAATTTTCTCGAACGAAGTTTGAAGCAATTTTGTTGTCGCATAGGTGTTTTTTATGCACAATTTTTGCTCTAATTTTTTTTATGATAAGTTAATCAAGTTAATGTTTTTCCTGTTGCTTGAGAGTAGTATATCGTGAGCAGAGCTGGGGGGGGGGGAGGGGGGGGTAAAAGGAAGTACCTATGTATTAACATTAGGTATAGCCTCCTACCCTCCAATTTCCAAAGATGTACCTCCTCACAGCATGATACCCAAGCTGTTCACACGAAGGGGATTAGCAAGATAATCCTTCAATAATAATTTAGGATGACTCATTTACAGTTACGTACGACTTTTCAAAAATGTACCTCACAGCATGACACCCAAGCTGTTCACACGAAGGGGATTAGCAAGACAGTGCCTTAACAACGAATCAGTAAGGTCATTGACCCTTCCATTTTACACTTTAATAATGTAAATTTTCAAAAGTGTACCTCATGATACCCAAGCAGTTCACACGAAGGGGATTAGCAAGATAATCCTTCAATAATAATTTAGGATGAATCATTTACAGTTACGTACGACTTTTCAAAAATGCACCTCACAGCATGACACCCAAGCTGTTCACACAAAGGGGATTAGCTAGGTAATGTTTTAATACTAAATTAGATAGGATGACTCATTTACAGTTACGTATGGTTTGTGTGATTTTCAAAAATGTACCTCACAGTATGATACCCAAGCTGTTCACACGAGGGGGATTAGCAAAATAGTGCCTTAACAACAAATCATTAAGGTCATTGACCCTCTACCATTTTACACTTTAATAATGCAAATTTCCAATAACGTACCTCACAGCATGACACCCAAGCTGTTCACACGAGGGGGATTAGCAAAATAGTGCCTTAGCAACAAATCAGTAAGGTCATTTACCCCCTACCATATTACACTTTACTAATGTCAATTTCCAAAGACCTACCTCACAGCATGACACCCAAGCTGTTCACACGAAGGGAATTAGCAAGATAGTGCCTTAACAACAAATCAGTAAGGTCATTGACCCCCACCATATTGCACTTTACTAATGTCAATTTCCGAAGACGTACCTCACAACATGATACCCAAGCTGTTCCCACGAAGGGGATTAGCAAGATAATCCCTTAATAACAAAATAAGAAGGTCAATTAACCACTCCCATATTACACTTCACTAATGTCAATTGCCAAAAACGCACCTCACAGTATGATATCCAAGCTGTTCACACAGAGGGGATAAGCTAGGTAATGTTTTAATATTAAATTAGATAGGGTGACTCATTTACAGTTACGTACGGCTTACGTGTTTTTCAAAAATGTACCTCACAGCATGATACCCAAGCTGTTGACACGAAGTAGATTAGTAAGATAATCCCTTAATAATATTATCCCGCGTAGATAAAAAATACCCAATTCTGTCTAAAAATTACCCAGAACTTGCTAAAAAGTACCGAATTCTTGCCAAAAATAGACAACTGTTACCAAAAATTATCCAATTATTACCAAAAAATTCCAAATTCTTGCTTAAAAATACACAATTCTTGCCAAAAATATCCAATTCTTGCTAAAAATTACCCAACTCTTGAAAAAACATCCAATTCATGCCAAAAAATACCGAATTCTGTCTAAAAAATACCCAAAACTTGCTAAAAAGTACCAAAAATTAGACAAATGTTATCAAAAATTATCCAATTATTGCCGAAAAATTCACAATTCTTGCCTAAAAACACACAATTTCTGCCAAAAATACCCAATTCTGGCTAAAAATATCGAATTCTTGAGAAAAACACACAAATCATGCCAAAAAATACCCAATTTTATCTAAAAAATACCAAAAATGCAAAAATATTACCCACTTCATGCTAAAAATACCCAATTCTGTCTAAAAACTACACAAAACTTGCTAAAAAGTACCCAATTGCTGCCAAAAAAAGCCAATTATTACGAAAAAGGATCCAATTATTGCCAAAAAATATCAAATTCTTGCTTAAAAATGCCCAATTCTTGCCAAAATACCCAATTCTTGATAAAAAAAATACCCAATTCTTGAGAAAAATGCCCAATTCTGACAAACACTTTACAAAACCTTAAAAGAAATTGAGCAATACAGGTTGAAAATAGCCATTTCTTACCAAAAAAAAACTATATTTTTGCCAAAAAAAACCTAATTCCTATCAAAACCGAAACAATTCTATTAAAAACTGTCCAATTCCTGCCACTTATATTTACCAAAAGTAGCTGAATCTTGTCAAAAATACTCAACAAGGTACATCTTCTTTTGTAAGAGCGAATCTTCTCAGGTGATCGATAGAGGTTTTATGAGCACAAATTTATCAGGAATTTTTCACTATCGTTAGAAATTAGTCGTAAATGTATCAATTAAGTCCTAATACAAAAAAAATCACGTCATACTGTCTTCGCAAATACGGTCAATTAGGTGATTTCATCCTTGCAAGGGAGCCGCTCATCAAAATGTAGGTCAACTAAGACGTATGATTACCACAATTACCGAATTACAGATACCTAGGTATTGTATGGGTCATTGAATTCATGTGACCCACATCGAAAACAAAACTTTACAAGTCTCAGACAATATGGAACTAAGCAGATTCGTCCGTGGACATTTTTGTGACTATGAGTTTGCTTATAGACCAATGTATAAAAATTTACTCGGATTTTTTGAGCAGGAGAGAGAACTTAAATTCCTCTGGTGTTTGTCTGACGACTTTGAAAATTTGCAGAAACCTGATAAGGATTGTGACGAGTTGGAAAATGTGTCACTGACAGAGAGTTTTATTGCAAGTAGAGAAGAAGAAAACGCAATTGGCCCCAAGTTTGGCATGAAAAAATTTGACAAGACAGCTCCCTTGTCGTGTTTTTCTACGGAAACTGGGCAAGATGTAAAGGAAGAGGTACAGGAAGCGTCGGCTGTTAAAAACACTTCACTAAAGTCTGTCGGAACCAACCTTAGTACAATCTAGCTTGCTGGTATGCCTCGCTATACTCTCCCTCACTTGACTAATGAAAAACTCATTACTAACATCACGTGACCTTACTAAAAACAGAAATGACATAAACACTAAATCATTTTCTACACAACTTTCATTGACTTAACAAAATGTTTTATAAGATCTTATCGGCTACGAGGTTTTTTGTTCCCAATTCTTCTGTGTTTTAATTGAGTTTCTTTGGCTCGATATGTCGAGGTTAATTTTCAAGATATTTCAGTCATTTGTTTCTTTACCCTTACATTGTTCAGTTACCCTTATTCATCCAGGTTTTCTTATTTTCTGCTTCCAGATCTCATCTTTTGCTCAATTCACCAAAAGTAACTACCAAAAGTAGTAGTTCCAGTCATATCTTTTGGTAGTTTCATTCTTGTCAACATATTCAATTGTTACGGAAACATACTTTCATGGTTTCCCGAAAATGAAAAACGCAAAAACTCTTTCTTATCAGCCTGTAAAATATGGGACAAAAATATAAATTCCGAATAAAATGACCAAAAATTTCATCATGGAGAACTTATTGGTTAAGCAAGTTCCTTTCTTGACTTTTTCTTTACTAGATTGAAAGTTTTTCGATTACTTGCTGTACTGCACGATTCTGCCGAAGGGTCCAGGATACTGTTACATGTTACCAAATTTTCCCAGCTCATGTTTCATGGGTTAACTGGGTTAATCTTTTTTGTTCTTATTAAACTTTTCCATCCTCAATTTTTCAAAAGACTAGACTGCTAATCATTTTTTGATATTGTAATCTAGAAAAAGAAATGTCTCTCGTTGTATTTGATATTGAGTGCTTGGAGGGGAAAATTGTTAAGGAGTTGGGTGTTTTCAAGGACGGAATTGTTTTGGGATTCATTTTCCTGCCACCCAAAGACTACCAACCTACTTTTCAAGCAAGGTGGAACACTAAAAATTTACATGGGATCAATTGGAGCAGTGGAAAACTGGAATATATTGAGTTGTCATCAATCATTCACCATTATTGTTCACCTACAACAGAATACTTTGCGAAAGGTTTGGAGAAATGTAATCTCTCAAATTACTTGTGTAAAGATGTGGAGAATCTAGATGATCTTGGTTGTCCAAAAGTTTCCAAACTTCTCAACAATTTGGATACTGACTGGGATTGCAGCAACTATCCGTATCTACACGAAAAAACCTTTCACTGTGCAGAGAAGAAAGCTTATGCTTTCGGAATTTGGACTCTTGATCATTTTGATAACGTATAATTTTTGTAATTTCTAATTGTATTTGTGATCGTTTTGTTAATTAATTGTTTTTATTTTACTTCTTTTTAAATCAGAGAAAGGTCGCATTGGAATATGATTAGCTCGCTGCAGATTATATGTTGGCATAATAATGCTAGAAATTGACTAGTTTTCAAATTAATAATAGATATTTCTTTTGAAATTGGGAACCAAGAAATTTAAGTTTAAAAGGTCACAGTAAAATGAAATATTAAAAATCAGATAAAAAACATTCGAAAACTTCAAAAACTGGAGATTTGAAAAGGAGAAAAATTTAAAAAACACAATTTTTGTTGAAAACCAAACCTTATGTCAAAAACGATATTTTGAATCAACATGTATTTAAAAAAAAACGACTATAAAAAAATTTAATTGAACAAAAGTAGCTTAAAAACATCAAAAACTAACAAACCGAAAATAAAAAAAAATCAATATACACGTTTTTTTGTTTAAAATTTCATGTAATAAAAAACTGTACGTTTTTCATTGTTTTTTATGTTAAACAATGCAAGATAGTGCCTTAAAAAATTAGTTTTAAACAAAAAACAATAAAAAAAAATATTAAAATGATAATGTATAAAGATTACGTATAGCCCATTTTACCTCAAATCCCAAAGACGTACCTCACAGCATGATTCCCAAGCTGTTCACGCGAGGGGGTTTAGCAAGATAATACCTAAATATTAAATTAGTAAGGTTTACCCATTCCCATATTGCTCTTTAATAAGGTGAATTTCCAAATACGTACCTCACAGCGTGACACCCAAGCAGTTCACATAAAGGGGATAAGCAAGATAGTGCCTTAACAACGAATCAGTAAGGTCGTTTATCCCTTACCATATTACACTTTAATAATGTAAGTTTCCGAAGTCGTACCTCACGGCATGACACGCAAGCCGTTCACACGAGGAGGATTAGCAAGATAATCCCTTAATATTAAATTAGTAAGGTCATTTACCCATTCCCATATTGCGATTTAATAATGTAAATTTCCAAAGACGTGCCTCAAAGCATGAAAAACAAGCTGTTCAAACGAAGGGGATTAGCAAGATAGTGCCTTAACAACAAATTTGTTAGAATGAGTCATATGTTCACCAGAAGGAACTAGGGGTATTAGTAGGTATTAAAGAAACAGCGGGTATCCAACTGTTGGGACATAAGCTAATTACTCAATATCATGGGTCTTTTTTGAATTGGGTATATATTGAATTTGATATTTTATTGTAAATTTGTGAATTGGGTATATATTGAATTGGGTATTTTTGTAAAATTTTGAATTTAATTATTTTGTTTGAAAATGTTTTACTAAAATAGTTTTTAATCAAAGATTTCGTTTTCTACATAAGGTTTTTAACGAAAAATGTAAATTTTAATGTTTTTTATTTTTCTATTTTTCCATTTTTCAGTTTTTGAAGTTTTTCCAATGTAAAATTTTCATTTTTATTGTTTTTTATTAAAAAATATTGTTTTACTAAAATAATTTTTTTTTCAAAAATGTTTTCTACATAAGAGTTAACAAAAAATGTAAATTGTTGTTTTTTGTTTTTCTATTTTTACATTTTTCAGTTTTTGAAGTTTTTTTCATGTAAAATTTTCAATTTAATTATTTTCATTAAAAAATGTTGTTTTACTTAAAAAAATTTTTTTCAAAAATGTCGTTTTTTACATGAGTTTTTTAACAAAAAATGTAAATTTTGTTGTTTTTTATTTTTTTATTTTCACATTTTTTAGTTTTTGAAGTTTTTTAATGTAAAATTTTTAATTTAATTAATTTTTTTCTTTAAAAAATGTTGTTTTACTAAAATAGTTTTTTTTTCAAAAATGTCGTTTTTTACATAAGGTTTTAACCAAAAATGTATATTTTGTTGTTTTTTATTTTTCTATTTTTCCATTTTTCAAATTTTGAAGTTTTTTCATTGTAAATGAAAAAACTTCAAAATTTGAGAAATGGAAAAATAGAAAAATAAAAAACAACAAAATATACATTTTTTGTTAAAACCTTATGTAAAAAACGACATTTTTGAAAAAAAACTGTTTTAGTAAAACAACTGTGATGCTTGACTTATTAGAATAAGATCTAAGCTATAATCGAAAAGAGAATATTCAACGCACAACTTTATTCAGTGAAAGATAAGGCAGAACTGCAATTGACCTTTTGTCAGTCTGCACATTTGGTGCGTAGTACCAGTAAGCTTTGAACATAAGAGACAATCGTCGGACGATTGCATATGGTTGACAATGTTAAGATATACATACTGCGTTAAGAAATTATTAATTTACTGCATCATAACATACGTAATGTAAGATTGTTTTGTAATGATAATGCACATGTACCACATTTCCCCTCGGGAGAAATAACAAAGTTTTTTAAAAGTTTGTTATGCGATTGCAATGGCATGGTTCAGAGTTCATGTGGGCTTAGTTCTCTCTCTCTCTCTCTCTTGACTCTTGTGATTGGAGCGATAATTCCAGCACCTGTCCTTCGGCCCGAGGTGATACCGGCTCAGTCTCCGTAGGCTCTTGTGTTTGGCCTAGGGCTGGTGAGGTACTTCTACGTTCTTCTTCCGGCCCTTGCGTGGAATGGTCCTGCGCACTTGAACCCGGTTGGAAGTTTGCGATGCCTTTGGAGCCTTTGATTGGAGTGCTGGTTTGGGTCTCATCTGTGACGTCGTCGGTGGATAAAGTTTCAATCTGTCCATATTTTGTTGTCTTCTTTTTGAGTCTATTGCTTCGTCGTGGCTTTTTGCCTTGGTTGATTTCGTGTATGTCTATCGACTCTTGTGGTTCATAGTCTGCGTCTTTTAGGTTGGCTTCCGCCGTTGCCTCGTGGGCTGGGATGGTATCGTCTCCGTCTTCTTCTTGCGAGGATGCGTATTGGTCTCTGTGTTGTTTCTTCGCGTCCCCCTTTTCTAGGAGACTGTACATATTTCCTTTTCGGAGGGACTTTTGTGCGATGAACTTTCGCGAGGTTGGCCAGGTTGGGGTTGGTAGGTGAGTCTTGTAGCCTTTTGCGGATTGTACGTTCGCCTTTCAATTTGGTCATTTGCTCTTTTTGGTGGATGTTCATTGTTCGCTGTAGCTTTTCGTGGTGATTAATGACCGTCTTTCGTGCCGCGAATTGGATTAGGGGAATTTGGGGCTGTGCGGGCGTATCGAATCTAGCTACCTCGGACTTGTGTAAAACGGTGTCGTCTTGTCCCGGGTATTTAATCGTTAGTGTTGAGCCGGAGGTTTTGACTAGTGCTGTCCCTTCTGGTAATGCTTCGTACAGGCCTTGTAGTTGTTTCTTGCTGCGTGTTGAAGCAATTGTTTTCCTTGCTAGTTGTAGGCCTTTACTGGATTCGGCGATCGGTTCCAACGTTGATTGGGGGGTCATTCGGAATGTTCGAGGGATCTCGCCGGTGTCGTTCTTAGCTGCTGTGAGCATCCTCTCTTTTGAAGTACGCACCTCCTCGTCGCTGTTGAGGTCCTCTTGTTCCCATCGTTCGTCGGATATCAGCTCGTCCGCTCCCATGATGTTGTCATCTAAATAATCATGTTGTACATTTGGCCATTTTAAAGTTCTACTATCAGGTTTTGTCGTTAGATTGGTTATTGGAGTATTGGCGGGGCGCCCAAAGTGCGCTTCGAATGGTGATATATTGGTTGCTTTTTTCCGACATATTCTTAGTTCTTGTGCGGTTTGTCTTAATGATTGTTTTATATTAAACGGGTGTTGGTTGGGATCTAGCTTGATGCACCCTAATCTTTGTTTGACCGTTTGAATTAATCTTTCGACGAGGCCTATCGATCTATGGTCGTTTGCAGGTGCAAATATTATTCTAATGTTGTTTCTGCTGCACAAGTCTCTAATTATATTACCTTTTTGGCATCTAGCTTGGTCCATTCGTATAGATCTAGGTACCACATGTATGGACATATATTTATTTAGGAAGTGTTCTACGTTTATTGCATTCGCGTTATTGTATAATTTAAGGGATGGGAATTTGGAAAATCGATCGATGCATGCGAGAAAGTATACTTCTCTTCCTTGACCGTCTGCTATTGGTCCACCAAAGTCTATCTGGGTTTCTTCGTTTGGTTCGACGCATGGTTTCATTGGTGACCATTTAGTTTTTGGTATTATACTTTTAAGGTTCTTACCAAATTCAGTGCAGGGGCGGCATGTTTTTGCCTTGTTTATCAGATCTCTGTTAATGAAAGGCCACCAGAGTCTATTCGCTAGTTCTGTCATTCCCCATGAGCCCGGGTGGGTGGCATGCAGAACGTCAATGACTGCCTCTTTAAGTGCATTGGGAATCGTGAGGCGGTTGTCCAGTAGTATGCAGCCATCGTTTACGCTCAATTGGTTCCAGTGGGCGTATATCTGTTTGCTCACTGCTTTGCATCGGCGTTCATCGTTCTGGATGATGCAATCTCGAATCTCTGTTAGGACACTGTCTCTATTGGTCATGGCTGCTATTAATGTCGAGCTGAACACATCTCTGATTGCTTTATCCAGTGTTGTATTTGATGTTGTTTGTTCTTCTTGCTGAGGCGGAGGGTGGTTGTCTTCTTTGTTGGGGCTTAGGTAGGTGGTGAATGATAGTGGACATCTTCCTGGGCTCTTTGGGGAAGTGTTTTGCATTTCGTCTTTGTCTGCTTGCATTTCTGAAGAATTTTGTTTTTGCGTTAGCAACGGGTTGTTATAGCAACCTCCATGTTCTTGTGTCCAAGGTTGTCCGCAGTTACGACAGTTATGTTGCTGGAATTGTTGTCTGTTTGACTGGTATGAATTGCCTCTGGGCGATTGGTAATTGCCTCGGGGCTGGCTAAAGTTGCCTCGATAATTGCCCCGGTATCTCGAACTAGAGATGGCTAGGACTGGCTCCGATCGTCCTACTATTGATACCATTGAGGGGTCTGTAGTGTTTTTGGCTTGTATCGCTAACTGGCTTCGGGCGCCTAATTCAATACTAATGGCTAATTCAAGTGCCTTTTCTGGTTCTAATGTTACCTTTAAAAGTTCTTTCTGAATCTCCGGGTCAATCATGTTGGCTGTAAAGATGTCTCGTAACAAGTCGTCTTCCAACGCTCCCAGTTGGCAAAATTCTGCTAGAGATCGTAAAGCTGAATGGAACTGTTCCATGGTTTCCCCTTTTTGTTGTCGTCTTGTGAGCAGCAAGTATCGACCGAAGGTGACGTTCCGTGGTCGTATGAACGTCAGCTCTAGTTCTTCCCACAGTTGTTGTCGTGATGTTCTCGACGTTGGTATGGGGGTATTTCCTTGTATGCATTCTTCGTCCTTCGATTCCAATGGTTAGGTAAATCATTGACTTTGATCGTTTATCTGCGATGTCCCATGGCTTGTCGCCGCATAGCACCCCTATTCTGTCAATTATGTTACATTCGTTTTTCCATTTGGCTATTGCCTGATTGTATCTTGTTAACCTCTCCCTTTCCATCGTCTGGGTTGGGTTTTGTACTGGTTGTTCTTCTACTGGCTCTGGGGGATAAATTATTGTTGTTGGTTTCTCTCTTAGGAGGTCGTCGAGTTCTATATTTGTCTTTGCGACTAGGGCCATTTTCAACTGACTTCTCCACTTTTCCCATGGTGTTGGTGGGTTTGAGCTGGGTTTTTCCCAGAATGGTTCAAGACCTAGTATCGTTTTTCCTTTTTCGGCTGACTGCGCCATGTGATGCTTGACTCATTAGAATAAGATCTAAGCTATAATCGAAAAGAGAATATTCAACGCACAACTTTATTCAGTGAAAGATAAGGCAGAACTGCAATTGACCTTTTGTCAGTCTGCACATTTAGTGCGTAGTACCAGTTAGCTTTGAACATAAGAGACAATCGTCGGACGATTGCAAATGGTTGACAATGTTAAGATATACATACTGCGTTAAGAAATTATTAATTTACTGCATCATAACATACGTAATGTAAGATTGTTTTGTAATGCACATGTACCACAACAACATTTTTTAAAGAAAAAAAAATAATTAAATTGAAAATTTTACATTAAAAAACTTCAAAAACTGAAAAATGTGAAAATAGAAAAATAAAAAACAAAATTTACATTTTTTGTTAACTCTTATGTAAAAAACGACATTTTTGAAAAAAAAAATATTTTAGTAAAACAATATTTTTAAATAAAAAACAATAAAAATGAAAATTTTACATTGGAAAAACTTCAAAAACTGAAAAATGTGAAAATAGAAAAATAAAAAACAACAAAATTTACATTTTCTGTTAAAAAACTTATGTAAAAAACGACATTTTTGAAAAAAATTTTTTTAGTAAAACAACATTTTTTAATGAAAAAAATAATTAAATTGAAAATTTTACATCAAAAAAAATCCAAATACTGAAAATTGTAAAAATAGAGAAGTAAGAAACAACAAAGTTTACATTTTTTGTTAAAAACCTTATGTAAAAAACGACATTTTTGAAAAAAAAAGTATTTTAGTAAAACGACATTTTTTAATAAAAAATAATTATGTTGAAAATTTTACATTAAAAAACTTCAAAAACTGAAAAATGTAAAAATAGAAAAATAAAAAACAACAAAATTTACATTTTTTGTTAAAAACCTTATATGAAAAACGACGTTTTTGAAAAAAAAAATATTTTAGTAAAACGACACTTTTTAATGAAAAAAAAATTAATTTAAAAATTTTGCATTGAAAAACTTCAAAAACTGAAAATTGTAAAAAATAGAAAAACAAAAAACAACAAAATTTACATTTTTTGTTAACTCTTATGTAAAAAACGACATTTTTGAAAAAAAAAATATTTTAGTAAAACAATATTTTTAAATAAAAAACAATAAAAATGAAAATTTTACATTGGAAAAACTTCAAAAACTGAAAAATGGAAAAATAGAATAAAAAACATTAAAATTTACATTTTTCGTTAAAAACCTTATGTAGAAAACGAAATCTTTGATTAAAAACTATTTTAGTAAAACATTTTCAAACAAAATAATTAAATTCAAAATTTTACAAAAATACCCAATTCAATATATACCCAATTCACAATTTTACAATAAAATATCGAATTCAATATATACCCAATTCAAAAAAGACCCATGATATTGAGTAATTAGCTTATGTCCCAACAGTTGGATACCCGCTGTTTCTTTAATACCTACTAATACCCCTAGTTCCTTCTGGTGAACATATGACTCATTCTAACAAATTTGTTGTTAAGGCACTATCTTGCTAATCCCCTTCGTTTGAACAGCTTGGGTGTCATGCTTTGAGGCACGTCCTTGGAAATTTACATTATTAAACTGCAATATGGGAATGGGTAAATGACCTTACTAATTTAATATTAAGGGATTATCTTGCTAATCCCCCTCGTGTGAACGGCTTGCGTGTCATGCCGCGAGGTACGACTTCGGAAACTTACATTTTTAAAGTGTAATATGGTAAGGGGTAAACGACCTTACTGATTCGTTGTTAAGGCACTATCTTGCTTATCCCCTTTATGTGAACTGCTTGGGTGTCATGCTGTGAGGTACGTCTTTGGAAATTTACCTTATTAAAGCGCAATATGGGAATGGGTAAATGACCTTACTAATTTAATATTTAGGATTATCTTGCTAAACCCCCTCGCGTGAACAGCTTGGGAATCATGCTGTGAGGTACGTCTTTGGGATTTGAGGTAAAATGGGCTATACGTAATCTTTATACATTATCATTTTAATATTTATTTATTGTTTTTAAACTAATTTTTTAAGGCACTATCTTGCATTGTTTAACATAAAAAACAATGAAAAACGTACAGTTTTTTATTACATGAAATTTTAAACAAAAAAAACGTGTATATTGATTTTTTTGATTTTCGGTTTGTTAGTTTTTGATGTTTTTAAGCTACTTTTGTTCAATTAAATTTTTTTTATAGTCGTTTTTTTTAAATACATGTTGATTCAAAATATCGTTTTTGACATAAGGTTTTCGAAGTTTTTGAAGTTTTCGAATGTTTTTTTAATTTAATTTTTAATATTTCATTTTACTGTGACCTTTTAAACTGAAATTTCTTGGTTCCCAATTTCAAAAGATATATCTATTATTATTTTGAAAACTAGTCAATTTCTAGCATTATTATGCCATCATATAATCTGCAGCGAGCTAATCATATTCCAATGCGACCTTTCTCTGATTTAAAAAGCAGTAAAATAAAAACAATTGATTACAAAACGATCACAAATACAATTAGAAATTACAAATATTATACGTTATCAAAATGATCAAGAGTCCAAATTCCGAAAGCATAAGCTTTCTTTGCACAGTGAAAGGTTTTTCGTGTCGATACGGATAGTTGCTGCAATCCCAGTCAGTATCCAAATTGTTGAGAAGTTTGGAAACTTTTGGACAACCAAGATCATCTAGATTCTCCACATCTTTACACAAGTAATTTGAGAGGAGATTACATTTCTCCAAACCTTTCGCAAAGTATTCTGTTGTAGGTGAACAATAATGGTGAATGATTGATGACAACTCAATATATTCCAGTTTTCCACTGCTCCAATTGATCCCATGTAAATTTTTAGTGTTCCACCTTGCTTGAAAGGTAGGTTGGTAGTCTTTGGGTGGCAGGAAACTGAATCCCAAAACAATTCCGTCCTTGAAAACACCCAACTCCTTAACAATTTTCCCCTCCAAGCACTCAATATCAAATACAAGAGAGACATTCCTTTTTCTAGATTACAGTATCAAAAAATGATTAGCAGTCTAGTCTTTTGAAAAATTGAGGATGGAAAAGTTTAAGAAGAACAAAAAAGATTAACCCAGTTAACCCATGAAACATGAGCTTGGAAAATTTGGTAACATGTAACAGTATCCTGGACCCTTCGGCAGAATCGTGCAGTACAGCAAGTAATCGAAAAACTTTCAATCTAGTAAAGAAAAAGTCAAGAAAGGAACTTGCTTAACCAATAAGTTCTCCATGATGAAATTTTTTGGTCATTTTGTTCGGAATTTATTTTTTCGTCACATATTTTACAGGCTGATAAGAAAGAGTTTTTGAGTTTTTCATTTTCGGGAAACCATGAAAGTATGTTTCCGTAACAATTGAATATGTATGTTGACAAGAATGAAACTACCAAAAGATATGACTGGAACTACTACTTTTGGTAGTTACTTTTGGTGAATTGAGCAAAAGATGAGATCTGGAAGCAGAAAATAAGAAAACCTGGATGAATAAGGGTAACTGAACAATTTAAGGGTAAAGAAACAAATGACTGAAATATCTTGAAAATTAACCTCGATATATCGAGCCAATGACACTTAATTAAAACACAGAAGAATTGGGAACAAAAAACCTCGTAGCCGATAAGATCTTATAAAACATTTTGTTAAGTCAATGAAAGTTGTGTAGAAAATGATTTAGTGTTTATGTCATTTCTGTTTTTAGTAAGGTCACGTGATGTTAGTAACGAGTTTTTTATTAGTCAAGTGAGGGAGAGTATAGCGAGGCATACCAGCAAGCTAGATTGTACTAAGGTTGGTTCCGACAGACTTTAGTGAAGTGTTTTTAACAGCCGACGCTTCCTGTACCTCTTCCTTTACATCTTGCCCAGTTTCCGTAGAAAACACGACAAGGGAGCTGTCTTGTCAAATTTTTTCATGCCAAACTTGGGGTCAATTGCGTTTTCTTCTTGTCTACTTGCAATAAAACTCTCTGTCAGTGACACATTTTCCCACTCGTCACAATCCTTATCAGGTTTCTGCAAATTTTCAAAGTCGTCAGACAAACACCAGAGGAATTTAAGTTCTCTCTCCTGCTCAAAAAGTCCGAGTAAATTTTTATACATTGGTCTATAAGCAAACTCATAGTCACAAAAATGTCAACGGACGAATCTGCTTAGTTCCATGTTGTCTGAGACTTGTAAAGTTTTGTTTTCGATGTGGGTCACATGAATTCAATGACCCATACAATACCTAGGTATCTGTAATTCGGTAATTGTGGTAATCATACGTCTTAGTTGACCTACATTTTGTTGAGCGGCTCCCTTGCAAGGATGAAATCACCTAATTGTCCGTATTTGCGAAGACAGTATGACGTGATTTTTTTGGTATTCGGACTTAATTGATACATTTACGACTAATTTCTAACGATAGTGAAAAATTCTTGATAAATTTGTGCTCATAAAACCTCTATCGATCACCTGAGAAGATTCGCTCTTACAAAAGAAGATGTACCTTGTTTAGTATTTTTGACAAGACTCAGCTACTTTTGGTAAATATAAGTGGCAGGAATTGGACAGTTTTTAATAGAATTGTTTCGGTTTTGATAGGAATTAGGTTTTTTTTTGGCAAAAATGTAGTTTTTTTTTGGTAAGAAATGGCTATTTTCAACCTGTATTGCTTAATTTCTTTTAAGGTTTTGGAAAGTGTTTGTCAGAATTGGGCATTTTTCTTAAGAATTGGGGATTTTTTTTATCAAGAATTGGGTATTTTGGCAAGAATTGGGCATTTTTAAGCAAGAATTTGATATTTTTTGGCAATAATTGGATAATTTTTCGTAATAATTGGCTTTTTTGGCAGCAATTGGGTACTTTTTAGCAAGTTTTGTGTAGTTTTTAGACAGAATTGGGTATTTTTTAGCATGAAGTGGGTAATATTTTTGCATTTTTGGTATTTTTTAGATAAAATTGGGTATTTTTTGGCATGATTTGTGTGTTTTTCTCAAGAATTCGATATTTTTAGCGAGAATTGGGTATTGGCAGAAATTGTGTGTTTTTAGGCAAGAATTGTGAATTTTTCGGCAATAATTGGATAATTTTTGATAACATTTGTCTAATTTTTGGTACTTTTTAGCAAGTTTTGGGTATTTTTTAGACAGAATTCGGTATTTTTTGGCATGAATTGGGTGTTTTTTCAAGAGTTGGGTATTTTTTAGCAAGAATTGGATATTTTTGGCAAGAATTGTGTATTTTTAAGCAAGAATTTGGTATTTTTTGGTAATAATTGGATAATTTTTGGTAACAGTTGTCTATTTTTGGCAAGAATTCGGTACTTTTTAGCAAGTTTTGGGTAATTTTTAGACAGAATTGGGTTATTTTTTTATCTACGCGGGATAATATTATTAAGGGATTATCTTACTAATCTACTTCGTGTCAACAGCTTGGGTATCATGCTGTGAGGTACATTTTTGAAAATCACGTAAGCCGTACGTAACTGTAAATTAGTCACCCTATCTAATTTAATATTAAAACATTACCTAGCTTATCCCCTTTGTGTGAACAGCTTGGATATCATACTGTGAGGTGCGTCTTTAGCAATTGACATTAGTGAAATGTAATATGGGAATGGGTAATTGACCTTCTTATTTTGTTAAGGGATTATCTTGCTAATCCCCTTCGTGGGAACAGCTTGGGTATCATGTTGTGAGGTACGTCCTTTGGAAATTGACATTAGTAAAGTGCAATATGGTAGGGGGTCAATGACCTTACTGATTTGTTGTTAAGGCACTATCTTGCTAATTCTCTTCGTGTGAACAGCTTGGGTGTCATGCTGTGAGGTACGTCTTTGGAAATTGACATTAGTAAAGTGTAATATGGTAGGGGGTAAATGACCTTACTGATTTGTTGTTAAGGTACTATTTTGCTAATCCCCCTCGTGTGAATAGCTTGGGTGTCATGCTGTGAGGTACGTTATTGGAAATTTGCATTATTAAAGTGTAAAATGGTAGAGGGTCAATGACCTTACTGATTTGTTGTTAAGGCACTATTTTGCTAATCCCCCTCGTGTGAACAGCTTGGGTATCATACTGTGAGGTACATTTTTGAAAATCAAACAAGCCATACGGAACTGTAAATGAGTCATCCTATCTAATTTAGTATTAAAACATTACCTAGCTAATCC
>NW_027452119.1:0-22374 GCF_964194025.1 Convolutriloba macropyga
AGCCTCAGAGAGCCAGCCTAAACAGATAATCTCTCTCTCTCTCTCTCTCTCTCTCTCTCTCTCTTTCTTTCTTTCTCTCTCTCTCTCTCTCTCTCTCTGTCTCTCTCTTCTCTCTCTCTCTCTCTCTCTCTCTCTCTCTCTCTCTCTCTCTCTCTCTCTCTCTCTTTCTTTCTCTCTCTCTCTCTCTCTCTCTCTCTCTCTCTAGGTGGTTTCCGAATGTGAAATTACTTTTAGTTGTTAACAGTCAGCTTGATTTATATATATATTGATTTCGAGGTAGTCACTAAAAACATTTTCGCACAGGTTAAAAAAGTATACAAAAACAATTATTAAAGATCAGACCGAAAAGAACTGAGACGAGCTGACACCATTCGCAAGGGCGTTTGAAATTAAAGTTTTTAACGGTCCAGTGGACCTTAACAGCATATCCAAAAAAAATTTACTAGAGATGTCTTCATGTGGTTCAGCTTTAAATTTTTATGGCAAGGAGCTGGCTGACAAAAGACACTACAATAAATAACTAATTTCTGTAAAAAGACCCATTAACGTGAGAGATCGCAATTTTATTATTGCCTACGAGAGATTATCAAACTCTGAGGATCAGTCGAGGCGTTGAATCATTTTGAGAAGTCAATAACTCTTAGAAGTTGATGTGAAAATTTTGAACACACACTTATCCAACCCTGTAGTTTATTCCAAATATATGATTTCGGCAAAACTGCGTATAAAACATTCGCTCTCGGTCCCAACATTAACAGCAGATGGAAACATTTAAGAACAGCAACATTTTGATATATTTTTCTCACATCAAATTTGAAAAAATAGCCGAGAAACACTTTTTTAAGAGACTATTCACAGCGCAAGTCTAGTATATAGATTTTTAGGACCAAATTTTTTCGGCAAAATGTTAGATAAATTTTATTAAAATATTGCTGTTTTGAACCTCTAATGCACAAATCAAAAAATTGAGAAGAAACTCGTTTTGCCAACATAAATGACAACGGGTTTAAGCCAACAGGGTCAATTCCATCTCCTTCTAAAACGCAATTTTCAGCAACAGGGAAATACCCCAAAAATTCTAAGGTTCAGAGAGTTAGTCTAAACAAGTATTCTATCTCTCTCTCTCTCTCTCTCTCTCTCTCTCTCTCTCTCTATCACTCTCTCTTTCTGTCGCTCTCTCTCTCTCTCTCTCTCTCTCTCTCTCTCTCTCTCTCTAGGTTGCTTTCCAAATGTGAAACTACTTTTCGTTGTTAACAACCAATTTGACTTACAGAAATTGTTTTTGGGCAAATGAAAAATCTTAGAATAAAAACAGTTTCTCACAGGTTAACAAATTATTTTAAAAATTTCTAATGATCAGACCGAATTGAAACCAAGACGAGCTGACATCATTGGCAAGGGCGTTTGACATTAAGGTTTTTTAAAAGTCCAGAGGACCTTAACAACATATCCAAAAAATATTTTAATAGAGATGCCTTCCTGTGTTTCAGCTTTAATTTGTTATGACAAGGAGCTGGTTGACAAAAGACACTACAATAAATAACTGATTCCTGTAAAAAGACGCCCTAACGTAAAAGATCACAATGAGGTTATTGCCTACGAGAGATTATCAATCTCCGAGGCTAAGCGGAGGCGTTGAATCACTTTGAGAAGGTGATAACAAGCGCATGTCAATGTTTTGAACAGATAACGTTTATTGGTTACAACAGTTGCATAACTTATCCAACCCTGCAGTTGATTAAACTAAATTTCTTCAACAGGCTTTTCATGCACTTTTTCACATAGCGAGAGAGACGTGAAAGAACTGACGAAAAAGATAGTCTTTTTTCAAAGCGAAGTATGCTGCTTCAAATTTTCTAGTTTTATAGAGACGCTCTCAAAGTTTTTAAATCATTAATTTAAACAAATGTTGCCACGGAGTTTGTAAATTCAGCGGCATAAAAGTTTTGAATGTCAGCCATGCTGACAAACGACAAATTTTTTTTAGTTAGCTCATATGTGTTTCAAATTTTTTCGCGGTGATACCTTTCTTTCTGTTCTGCTTCCAATAGGGTGGAAAACACAGACACAGGATTTTTTGGGTGCTTTAACCAAAAAAGATGAAACGCTTATCTGGTAAGGATCTTGCAAGTGTCTTACCATATAACCGTTGCAATCTTGAGTCTTATCAGATAACCGTTATTTGCAAGACTCTTACAAGATCTTAGCAGATAACCGTCCCAGTTTGTCCAGGGTATCACAACCAGATTTGATAGTAAAAAGTTATAATAATGTTGAAATTGCTCAAAATTGGTGTGTAAAAGCTTTTGTTCGTCAAATTTAGTAAACAAATAATTATTGTTTTCTGTGTACCAATGTGTCTCAAAGGTGCTTCTCAACAAATGCTTAAAGTTGCCTTTTGTCTTCCTTGAATAAAAAAATTCTGATAATTTTCATTTTACCGACTTAATTGCAGAACTGACAGGTTTGATGATCTTTTTATTGTGCTAAGTAAATTTGAAGGAAACATAATTAGTAAATTGAAGTAGCAATTCAATTTTTTACTGATGCGCGAGGCTTAGCTTCGTTAGTTAGAAAACTCACTTCATACCAGACGCCAATTAACAATGAATATTATAAAACTAATCGCAATCACACCCGTGACAAGTTCTCTGGTGAATATACTTCCATTAAACAACGTTTTTGAAGTGCTGAGCGGGAAATTGCAATTTTGCTCGTTTTAATAATTTTGTCATTTTTCGTTGTTTTTCAGATAAACCCCAGTCGAAAACTGAGATACAATTTATGAGAAATTATAAATTTTTAAGTAATTTTTGGAAAATAATGTATAATATACAAATAATTAAAAATTTTTTGAAAATAATGAATAATTTATAAAGGTTTTTCATCGATTAGTTTTGAGTGCTTTCTGAAGTTTGTAACTCTAAAGTTGTAACTCTTAAGGTTTTCTAACTCATGGAAATGCTTTGTGGAGTTTTCATTTTTCTTTGGAAACACCTACACTAATGATATAATTATCTGTGTTTAAGTTTTTCCCTCTGTCAAAAACTTAAAAATTCAAAAAAGGTAAAAAAAAGGAGCTCCTATCTCAATACGGTGGATATTTCTCAATAACTTGGATCACTTCTTTGAAGTTTTCGAGGAAAAAAATATTTCCTCGACTTATGAAAAGACTTTAAAAGTCTAGTAGGGAGGCCAATATTGACTATAATTACACGGTCGAGCTTCCTAGTTAAAGTCGAGCTAATCTATTTTCATGGGTCGAGCTAAAGTCTTTTCATACCAAAGAAAGTCCAGCTAAGGTTTTTTCATGGGGGTCCACAATTACTTTCATAACCCTGTTTTTTTCGAAAGTTCAAAGTTTTTTTAAAAAATTTTTTCTGCTTCTTTACACACAGAGGCAGAACCGGAGCAAGACTAAATAGCTTTGCACCAGAGCCGTTCAATTTAAGAATCAGATGGAAAACTGCCAAAAGCCTTAAAAATTTTGTCAAATCTTAAGATAGAGAGCTATTTCAGCTTGAGTATATTACCACATTACTTGCTTCAATGAAACCAGCTAGCTTAAGTTTATTGGTCCTAGTCCCATTAGGCATGACAAAACTTCGGCGTTATTCAGTTCGGTTTCCTTTCCAAAATTTTGAGGTATCTTTTAAAAAAATAATGTAGGTTTTTGAGGGAGTTGTGGTTGTTTTCAAACGGAAAAGGTGATGAAGCATACATGCTGACTACGTTATATGCAATATTCAAGTAAATTGTAAATCGCAAAAAAGTAGTCTTATGAAAAGACTAATGATGAACCCATGAAAAGACTTGTGTCGAGCTTAAGTCCAGCCCAAATTTTGGGTCGAGCCAAAGTATTTTGTAAATTTTGTGTCCAGCTAAAAACTTTTGCGAAAAATCTGAGTCGAGCAACTAAAATCCTTTCATAGCTCAAGATTTTAGCGTAGATCTGAATTTAGCGTAGATCTTACATATTTAGCGTTGAATATAGCGTAGATCTTACATAATTAGCGTTGAATTTAGCGTAGATCTTACATATTTTGCGTTGATTTTGCGTAGTATTTCGCTAAGCATATTCAACGCATTTACCGTGTGAGGCGTACTGGGAAAAATTTAAATTTTTGTAAGTTTTGAAAAAAACTTGAATTCCTAAAATGGTCTGAAATGGTTTTTGCACCGTATGAGAGCACTCAAAGGTTATTTTTTGAGACTTCATTTTTCTCACTTGTGCAGTATAGGGGGTCGAAACAGTAAACAAATTAATTTTTCGAAAAAAACTTGAAAAATTTGAAATCGTAACATGGTCTGAATTGGATTTTGCACTATAAAAGATCACTAAATTTGATTTTTTTCTGACCTAATGTTTCTCACCTCTGCAGTATAGGGTTCGAAACAAAAAAAAGAATTGATTTTTTGAAAAAAAACTTGAAAAAGTTCTGAAAACGCAACATGGTCTGAAATGGATTTTGCACTATAAAAGAGAACTAAAAAGAGATTTTTTGCTGAATTCACTTTTCTACCTGTGCATTATAGGGGATCAAAATAGTAAAGAAATTAATTTTTTTGAAAAGAACTTGAAAAATTTGAAATCGTAAAATGGTCTGAATTGGATTTTGTACTAGAAAAGAGCACTAAAAAATGATTTTTTCTGACCTCGTTTTTCTCACCTTTGCAATATAGGGTGCGAAACAGTGAAAAAAATTGATATTTTGAAAACAAAAATTGAAAAAGTTCTGAAATCGTAAAATGGTCTGAAATAGATTTTGCACTATAAAAGAGAACTAAAAAGTGATTTTTTGCTGAACTCACTTTTCTCACCTGTGCATTATAGGGGATCAAAACAGTAAAAAAATTAATTTTTTGAAAAAAAACTTGAGAAATTTGAAATCGTCACATGGTCTGAATTGGATTTTGCACAAATAAAAGATCACTAAAATTGATTTTTTTCTGACCTAATGTTTCTCACCTCTGCAGTATAGGGTTCGAAACAATGAAAAGAATTGATTTTTTGAAAAAAAACTTGAAAAAGTCCTGAAAACGCAACATGGTCTGAAATGGATTTTGCACTATAAAAGAGAACTAAAAAGAGATTTTTTGCTGAATTCACTTTTCTACCTGTGCAGTATAGGGGATCTAAACAGTAAAAAAAAATAATTTTTTGAAAAAAAGACTTGAGAAATTTGAAATCGTAAAAAGGTCTGAATTGGATTTTTCACTAGAAAAGAGCACTAAAAATGATTTTTTTCTGACCTCATGTTTCTCACCTGTGAAGTATAAGGGTCGAAACAGTGAAAAAATTGATTTTTTGAAAAAAAAAGCTTGAAAAAGTTCTGAAATCGTAAAATGGTCTGAAATGGATCTTGCACTATAAAAGAGAACTAAAAAGTGATTTTTTGCTGAACTCACTTTTCTCACCTGTGCATTATAGGGGATCAAAACAGTAAAAAAATTAATTTTTTGAAAAAAAACTTGAAAAATTTGAAATCGTAACATGGTCTGAATTGGATTTTGCACAATAAAAGATCACTAAAATTGATTTTTTTCTGACCTAATGTTTCTCACCTCTGCAGTATAGGGTTCGAAACAATGAAAAGAATTGATTTTTTGAAAAAAAACTTGAAAAAGTCCTGAAAACGCAACATGGTCTGAAATGGATTTTGCACTATAAAAGAGAACTAAAAAGAGATTTTTTGCTGAATTCACTTTTCTACCTGTGCAGTATAGGCGATCTAAACAGTAAAAAAAATAATTTTTTGAAAAAAAGACTTTAGAAATTTGAAATCGTAAAAAAGGTCTGAATTGGATTTTTCACTAGAAAAGAGCACTAAAAAAGATTTTTTTCTGACCTCATGTTTCTCACCCGTGAAGTATAAGGGTCGAAACAGTGAAAAAATTGATTTTTTGAAAAAAAAAGCTTGAAAAAGTTCTGAAATCGTAAAATGGTCTGAAATGGATCTTGCACTATAAAAGAGAACTAAAAAGTGATTTTTTGCTGAATTCACTTTTCTCACCTGTAAAGTATAGGGCATCGAAACAGTAAAAAAATTAATTTTTTGAAAAAAAACTTGAAAAATTTGAAATCCTAAAATGGTCTGAATTGGATATTGTACTAGAAAAGAGCACTAAAAAATGATTTTATTTTTCTGACCTCGTGTTTCTCACCTTTGCAATATAGGGTGCGAAACAGTGAAAAAAATTGATATTTTGAAAAAAACTTGAAAAAGTTCTGAAATCGTAAAATGGTCTAAAATAGATTTTGCACTATAAAAGAGAACTAAAGAGTGATTTTTTGCTGAATTCACTTTTCTCACCTGTGCAGTATAGGGGATCGAAACAGTAAATTAATTTTTTGAAAAAAAAACTTGACAAATTTGAAACCGCAAAATGGTCTGAATTGGATTTTGCACTAGAAAAGAGCACTAAAAAATGATTTTTTCTGACCTCATGTTTCTCACCTGTGAAGTATATGGGTCGAAACAGTGAAAAACTTGATTTTTTGAAAAAAAGCTTGAAAGGGTTCTGAAATCGTAAAAGGGTCTGAAATGGATTTTGCACTATAAAAGAAAATTAAAAGCTGATTTTTTGCTGAATTCACTTTTCTCAACTGTGCATTATAGGGGATCGAAACAGTAAAAAAATTAATTTTTTGAAAAAAAAACTTGAAAAATATGAAATCGTAAAATCGTCTGAATTGGATTTCGCACTAGAAAAGAGCACTAAAAAATGATTTTTTTCTGACCTCATGTTTCTCACCTGTGAAGAATAAGGGTCGAAACAGTGAAAAAATTGATTTTTTGAAAAAAGGCTTGAAAAAGTTCTGAAATCGTAAAATGGTCTGAAATGGATTTTGCACTATAAAAGAGAACTAAAAAGTGATTTTTTGCTGAATTCACTTTTCTCACCTGTGCAGTATAGGGGATCCAAACAGTAAAAAAATTAATTTTTTGAAAAAAAAACTTGACAAACTTGGAACCGCGAAATGGTCTGAATTGGATTTTGCACTAGAAAAGAGCACTAAAAAATGATTTTTTCTGACCTCATGTTTCTCACCTGTGAAGTATATGGGTCGAAACAGTGAAAAAATTGATTTTTTGAAAAAAAAAGCTTGAAAAAGTTCTGAAATCGTAAAATGGTCTGAAATGGATTTTGCACTATAAAAGAGAATTAAAAGCTGATTTTTTGCTGAATTCATTTTTCTCACCTTTGCATTATAGGGGATCGAAACAGTAAAAAAATTAATTTTTTGAAAAAAGAACTTGAAAAATATGAAATCGTAAAATGGTCTGAATTGGATTTCGCACTAGAAAAGAGCACTAAAAAATGATTTTTTTCTGACCTCATGTTTCTCATCTGTGAAGTATAAGGGTCCAAAAAGTGAAAAAATTGATTTTTTGAAAAAAAAACTTGAAAAAGTTTTGAAATCGTAAAATGGTCTGAAATGGATTTTGCACTATAAAAGAGAACTAAAAAGTGATTTTTTGTTGAATTCACTTTTCTCACCTGTGCAGTATAGGGGATCGAAACAGTAAAAAAAATTAATTTTTTGAAAAAAAAACTTGAAAAATTTGAAATCGTAAAATGGTCTGAATTGGATTTTGTACTAGAAAAGAGCACTAAAAAATGATTTTTTTTCTGACCTCGTGTTTCTCACCTTTGCAATATAGGGTGCGAAACAGTGAAAAAAACTGATTTTTTGAAAAAAGCTTGAAAAATTTCTGGAACCGTAAAATGGTCTGAAATAGATTTTGCACTATAAAAGAGAACTAAAAAGTGATTTTTCGTTGAACTCACTTTTCTCACCTTTGCATTATAGGGGATCAAAACAGTAAAAAAATTAATTTTTTGAAAAAAAACTTAAAAATTTGAAATCGTAAAATTGTCTGAATTGGATTTTGTACTAGAAAAGAGCACTAAAAAATGATTTTTTTCTGACCTCGTGTTTCTCACCTTTGCAATATAGGGTGCGAAACAGTGAAAAAAACTGATTGTTTTAAAAAAAGCTTGAAAAATTTCTGGAACCGTAAAATGGTCTGAAATAGATTTTGCACTATAAAAGAGAACTAAAAAGTGATTTTTCGTTGAACTCACTTTTCTCACCTTTGCATTATAGGGGATCAAAACAGTAAAAAAATTAATTTTTTGAAAAAAAACTTAAAAATTTGAAATCGTAAAATGGTCTGAATTAGATTTTGCACTAGAAAAGAGCATTAAAAAATGATTTTTTTTCTGACCTCATGTTTCTCACCTGTGAAGTATAAGGGTCGAAACAGTGAAAAAATTGATTTTCTGAAAAGAAGCTTGAAAAAGTTCTGAAATCGTAAAATGGTCTGAGATGGATTTTGCACTATAAAACAGAACTAATGTGATTTTTTGCTGAATTCACTTCTCTCACCTGTGCAGTATAGGAGATCGAAACAGTAAAAAAAATAATTTTTTGAAAAAAAACTTAAAAATTTGAAATCGTAAAATTGTCTGAATTGGATTTTGTACTAGAAAAGAGCACTAAAAAATGATTTTTTTCTGACCTCGTGTTTCTCACCTTTGCAATATAGGGTGCGAAACAGTGAAAAAATTTGATATTTTGAAAAAAAAATTGAAAAAGTTCTGAAATCGTAAAATGGTCTGAAATAGATTTTGCACTTTAAAAGAGAACTAAAATGTGATTTTTTGCTGAATTCACTTTTCTCACCTGTGCAGTATAGGAGATCAAAACAGTAAAAAAATTAATTTTTTGAAAAAAACTTGAAAAATTTGAAATCGTAAAATGGTCTGAATTGGATTTTGTACTAGAAAAGAGCACTAAAAAATGATTTTTTTCTGACCTCGTGTTTCTCACCTTTGCAATATAGGGTGCGAAACAGTGAAAAAAATTGATATTTTGAAAAAAAAATTGAAAAAGTTCTGAAATCGTAAAATGGTCTGGAATAGATTTTGCACTATAAAAGAGAACTAAAAAGTGATTTTTTGCTGAATTCACTTTTCTCACCTGAGCATTATAGGGGATCGAAACAGTAAAAAAATTAATTTTTTGAAAAAAACTTGAAAAATTTGAAATCGTAAAATGGTCTGAATTGGTTTTTGCACTAGAAAAGAGCACTAAAAATTGATTTTTTTTCTGACCTCATGTTTCTCACCTGTGAAGTATTGGGGTCGAAACAGTGAAAAAATTGATTTTCTGAAAGAAAGCTTGAAAAAGTTCTCAAATCGTAAAATGGTCTGAGATGGATTTTGCACTATAATACAGAACTAAAATGTGATTTTTTGCTGAATTCACTTTTCTCACCTGTGCAGTATAGGAGATCAAAACAGTAAAAAAATTAATTTTTTGAAAAAAAACTTGAAAAATTTGAAATCGTAAAATGGTCTGAATTGGATTTTGTACTAGTAAAGAGCACTAAAAAATGATTTTTTTCTGACCTCGTGTTTCTCACCTTTGCAATATAGGGTGCGAAACAGTGAAAAAAATTTATATTTTGAAAAAAAAATTGATAAAGTTCTGAAATCGTAAAATGGTTTGAAATAGATTTTGCACTATAAAAGAGAACTAAAACGTGATTTTTTGCTGAATTCACTTTTCTCCCCTGAGCATTATAGGGGATCGAAACAGCAAAAAAATTAATTTTTTGAAAAAAACTTGAAAAATTTGAAATCGTAAAATGGTCTGAAATGGTTTTTGCACTAGAAAAGAGCACTAAAAATGATTTTTTTTCTGACCTCATGTTTCTCACCTGTGAAGTATAAGGGTCGAAACAGTGAAAAATTGATATTCTGAAAGAAGGCTTGAAAAAGTTCTGAAATCGTAAAATGGTCTGAGATGGATTTTGCACTATAAAACAAAACTAAAATGTGATTTTTTGCTGAATTCACTTTTCTCACCTGTGCAGTATAGGAGATCGAAACAGTAAAAAAATTAATTTTTTGAAAAAAAACTTGAAAAATTTTAAATCGTAAAATTGTCTGAATTGGATTTTGTACTAGAAAAGAGCACTAAAAATTGATTTTTTTCTGACCTCGTGTTTCTCACCTTTGCAATATAGGGTGCGAAACAGTGAAAAAAATTGATATTTTGAAAAAAAAAATGAAAAAGTTCTGAAATCGTAAAATGGTCTGAAATAGATTTTGCACTATAAAAGAGAACTAAAAAGTGATTTTTTGCTGAATTCACTTTTCTCACCTGAGCATTATAGGGGTTCGAAACAGTAAAAAAATTAATTTTTTGAAAAAAAAAACTTGAAAAATTTGAAATCGTAAAATGGTCTGAATTGGATTTTGCACTAGAAAAGAGCACTAAAAAATGATTTTTTTCTGATCTCGTGTTTCTCACCTGTGAAGTATAGGGTTCGAAACAGTGAAAAAATTGACTTTTTCAAAAAAAACGTGAAAAACGTTTGAAATCGCAGAGTGGTCTGAAATGGAATGGAAAGATTAGCGTTGAATCCGTTGATTTTATGTAATATCAACGATAAATTCAACGCTAAATATGTAAGATCTACGCCAAAATTCAACGAAAAATTATGTAAGATTAGCGTTGAATGCGTTGAAATTATGTAGGATCAACGCTAAAATTCAACGCTAAAAATGTAAGATCTACACCAAAATTCAACGCAAAATTATGCAAGATTAGCAATGAATGCGTTGAATTTATGTAAGATCAATGCTAAATTAATCGCTAAACATGTAAGATCTACGCTAAAATTCAACGCTAAATATCTAAGATCTACGTGAAAAATCAACGCAGAGTTATGTAAGATTAGCGTTGAATGCGTTGAAATTATGTAGGATCATTGCTAAAATTCAACGCTAAATATGTAAGATCTACACCAAAATTCAACGCAAAATTATGCAAGATTAGCGTTGAATGCGTTGAATTTATGTAAGATCAACGCTAAATTAATCGCTAAACATGTAAGATCTACGCTAAAATTCAACGCTAAATATCTAAGATCTACGCGAAAAATCAACGCAGAGTTATGTAAGATTAGCGTTGAATGCGTTGAATTTATGTAAGATCAACGCTAAAATTCAACGCTAAATATGTAAGATCTACGCCAAAATTGAACGCAAAATTATGTAAGATTAGCGTTGAATGCGTTGAATTTAGGTAAGACCAACGCTGAATTCAACGCTAAATTTGTAAGATCAACGCTAAAATTAAATAACGATAAATATGTAAGATCTTCGCCAAAAATTCAACGCAAAATTATGTAAGATTAGCGTTGAAAGCGTTCCATTTTTGTAAGATCAACGCTATATTCAACGCTAAATATGTAAGATCTACGCTAAAACTCAACGCTAAATATGTAAGATCTACGCGAAAATTCAACGCAAAATTATGTAACGTTAGCGTTGAATGCGTTGAATTTATGTAAGACCTACGCTCAGGCGTAGATCTTACATAAATTCAACGCATTCAACGCCAATCTTACATAATTTTGCGTTTTTTAGCGTTGACACCTCGGCCCGGGCTGCATCATAGAACTGTCCACCTGGTGCTGCAAGATGTAGCAATGCAAACAGTTCCATTTTAGACATCACATTACGTCGCCAATCCTAAACGTCAAGTAAGCAAATTTGCTTGCTAACGTCAGCATTTTCCGCTCCCCCATGTTTTAAGATTAGGCGTCACAATCTTTCGCAAACAACAGTGAAAATGAGGTAGACCATTGCAAATTTAAAAAAACATTGGGGCACTTTGGCACTGCTCTCCGCGGTTCCGGCATTTGTTGACACGCGAGAAACAGATTTGTATTACTATTGTCCGGAAATTTGCGTCACTAACATCCGAGCTAAAATACTGAACTTCCCCAATTTGATGGTCAATAATTTCCACAGGTTTTGGTGTCTTTGTCACTATTATCTGGGTCGCTTTTTGTTTTATCCGCAACTTTAATGTCACTATTATCCGCGTCTTTATAATCCGCAATTTCAATGTCACTTTTATCCGCGGCTTATAAATAGAAATTAGCCTAATTGTCTCAACTAATTTAATTGCTTCAAAAATTGTTTCCTCAAGAAGGGAAATCGTCGTCCCTAAAGAGTCGGGATTGATTCTTAATGCAAAAGCTAATGAGAAAGCACTAACCGGGAAATAACTATTACAAATGACCGGTAAAAATGTCTGATGGACATTGACTAATGAACTATGACGGATTTGTCGTATAAAAATCTTTCAGTGAAAGGTTTCATTCAAGTCAAAACCATAACAAATGTGATTAAATGTATCCACTTGTTTCATCTTTTGAGCTGGATTTGAGAACAGCGATCTGAGAAATCAGAATTGATAAAAAGCTTGTTAGCTATGATGTTTTTGATATTCATATTTGGGGGATTTTTTTCAATCAAATTAACCAATGATTGGATTAAAATAACAGAACAGAAACAATACCATTTGAATAGAAATAGACAAAAATAGAAAATAACAAGATAACGACTTCGCCATTGAACCCGTCTCATGGGGATCACTAAGATGTCAATAGAATTGAGAGAAAACATAACGTCACTAGAAGCATAAAAAATTTAGAATGTCGTCCTTTTTTTTAAACTGCTGAAGATAACAAAAACAATAATTATAAACCATTCCCCCTAATGACATTTAAAAAGTTGCCAAATCTCTGTCACTGGCTTCGTAATTTGTTAAAAAATCAGTTTCCGCAAACTAAATTTAGAGTGTAGCATAAAATTGAAAAAAGCATGCACAAAATTGCAGAAACCGATTACGAGATCCCTGCTCACAAGGACAATAATGACATAAAAACGTGATTTTTACGAGATCAGTGAGTAAATTTTTAAGATTGTACGCAATTTTATTGTCATTGTTGTCCGCAATTCAACCATTTTTCCATTTTTCTCTCACGCGAGAATGGGTGACAAAATGTCGTCACTCGTGTTCGAAAACTCGCACTCGCTGAATTTGTATGATTGGCAACGTAGTGAATTCTGATAAATGGAACCAAGAAGTCTGCTAATTTCCAGCGAAATGTCACATTTTTCACGGATCAAGAGGATGGCTAAACCATCATTTTACGGTGTGGTATCCATTAAAGTAAACAGCCAACTGTCGGAAGAAAACCCTCAGGGTGGCATTTTCTCTCCTCTCGTTTTTCATCCCTGGTCTGGAACCGGCAGTGACGCAATTGTCGAAATGAGCCAAAACGCAATGGCAAACATTTGAAACAATTGAAGCTCCTGCAACAAAACGAAACAGTTGAAAAAAAAATTAGAACATGAAGTAGCTAAAAATGTATAATAGCTATTTGAAAAAGGTACTCATAATTCAAGCAAATAGAAGAGCGGATTGACTTCACGTGGCGCTTAATGTATGAGCAGCCGGTCGAACGCGGTTAAATTTTCCAAACTCGCAAAAGAAGATTTCAACGCAATTTTTACGGAAATTTTGAATGTTATCGAAGAACAACAGTGGGAAAAAAGTTGCCCGGGCATAGATCCTAAAATGAAAGGGGGAGGAAACGGTTCTATGTTTAGAATCTCATCCTTCAACCCTGACTTTTGTGTTTTTTTCAGCGTTCAATGTTATAAACCGAAGCGTTTTTCCTTCAAAATATTCTATGATTTTCTCCATGTTATAAATAATGAATTCGTAGCAATTTTTCGTGAATCACGACAATTGTACACTTCAGATTCTGAAAAAAAAACAACACCGAGTTTTTTTTCTTCCAATACATTTAACATGTTATATTATGCTGTTTATTGTTTGCTTCTGACAACTGTCACTTCAAATTGTAACGTGTCATTGTTTAAAGGCAATACTATCAAATTGGAAAGCCTTATCAAAGCCTATGTGAAGCGTAAATTAGATCATTGTTTTCATCTAAGAACACTTTAAAAATGATCTCCAACTTTGTTGGAGAGCGCGCGTTGAACAATTTTTTGTTCAAATGATATTGCAAATTACTATTTAGATTGTTCAACGCATGAACTTTGAATTTTTCTTAGTTTGCTGTCAACTTGTTCAAATTTTTCGATTGATGAAGAAAGGTTACATAAAATCAAGACTTTTAATTGGATGAGAAAATTGTTTACTGCGCAGGTACTCTTTAGTGACGTAGACAACAATTTGAAAACCTTTTTTGTTAATTAGTCAAACACCAAGATAGCCGAAAATATATTTGTCATGCATAATAATACTACGTGACATTTACAAATTTTAAATGGCTTTTAATCTTTGGTTTTTCTCAAATTTCGGCTCACTGAAAGTTTTCTAGTTTCTGCTAATTGGTACAAATTGTATGCCATAAGAGCTTTTATGAATAGTCAAAAATTCAACTGTTCATATATTGTGAGCGTTGCATTAGTTTTAGTTTTCAAATTCGTATAAGCAAAAATAATCTCTGAATTCTTTTTGAATGTAATATTCACGTTTCATTATGGCTTCGGCCACGCAAGACAATAAATGCGAGAACTGCCAGAAAGTATTCCAAAATGTTCGGCTGAAACGACTACCTGTTTGCTCACACAAAGTCTGCTCAAAATGCAACCCTGTCTTGTTACGAAAACAGGGCAAACTTAAAGAAGACCAGCTTTGTCCAGTATGCGCTAAAAAGCCACCGGTTCAATTCGTACGACAGAAACATCGGCCAAAAGTTACACCTCGTGAAGGACAAGCCACGAGTCAGCTGACAGCGGATAATACAAGGAGAGATGATCAAGCAGACGAAGCTCAGACAGCCGAAAGTGAGAATTGTGGCCAATTAGCAGATGATAAAGAGGTGGAGGAGGAAACTGATTGTGCTATTTGTACCGAAGTTCTGAAAGAACCTATCACACTACCCTGTGAACACCAGTTTTGTAAAGGTAATTTATGGAGTCGTAATCAATGAGTGGCAGTACTGCTTAATGATTCCCTCGTCCTGAAAAAAAACCTTAAAAAATATTCCGTTTTTCAGAAAGTTCTAGCACATTTTCCTGTAGCTTGGTGATTACGGACCCATTTTTTTGGGCGTAATGAGTATCGTAATAATGTTGAAAACAGCCAAGATTTACATTATTTGTCAAGTTAGCAAAAGGCTCCAAATACCCGGGCCGAGGTGTCAACGCTAAAAAACGCAAAATTATGTAAGATTGGCGTTGAATGCGTTGAATTTATGTAAGATCTTACATAAATTCAACGCATTCAACGCCAATCTTACATAATTTTGCGTTGAATTTTGGCGTAGATCTTACATATTTAGCGTTGAATTTTGGCGTAGATCTTACATATTTAGCGTTGAATTTTAGCGTAGATCTTACATATTTAGCGTTGAATTTAGCGTAGATCTTACATAAATTCAACGCATTCAACGCCAATCTTACATATTTTGCTTTAAAATTTGGCGTAGATCTTACATATTTAGCGTTGAGTTTTAGCGTAGATCTTACATATTTAGCGTTGAATTTAGCGTAGATCTTACATAAATTCAGCGCATTCAACGCCAATCTTACGTATTTTGTGTTGAATTTTGGCGTAGATCTTACAGATTTAGCGTTGAATTTTAGCGTAGATCTTACATATTTAGCGTTGAATTTAGAATAGATCTTACATAAATTCAACGCTTTCAAGCCAATCTTACATAATTTTGCGTTGAATTTTGGCGTAGATCTTACATATTTATTGTTGAATTTAGCGTAGATCTTACATATTTAGCGTTGAATTTAGCGTAGATCTTACAAAAATTCAACGCAATCAACGCCAATCTTACATATTTTGCGTTGAAATTTAGCTTAGATCTTACATATTTAGCGTTGAATTTAGCGTTGATCTTACATATTTAGCGTTGAATTTAGCGTAGATCTTACATAAATTCAACGCATTCAAGGCCAATCTTACATATTTTGCGTTAAAATTTGGCGTAGATCTTACATATTTAGCGTTGAGTTTTAGCGTAGATCTTTTATATTTAGCGTTGAATTTAGCGTAGATCTTACATAAATTCAGCGCATTCAACGCCAATCTTACGTATTTTGTGTTGAATTTTGGCGTAGATCTTACAGATTTAGCGTTGAATTTTAGCGTAGATCTTACGTATTTGGCGTTGAATTTAGCGTAGATCTTACATAAATTCAACGCATTCAACACCAATCTTACATAATTTTGCGTTGAATTTTGGCGTAGATCTTACATATTTAGCGTTGAATTTTAGCGTAGATCTTACTTATTTAGCGTTGAATTTAGCGTAGATCTTACATAAATTCAACGCATTCAACGCCAATCTTACATATTTTGCGTTAAAATTTGGCGTAGATCTTACATATTTAGCGTTGAGTTTTAGCTTAGATCTTACATATTTAGCGTTGAATTTAGCGTAGATGTACATAAATTCAGCGCAATCAACGCCAATCTTACATAATTTTGTGTTGAATTTTGGCGTAGATCTTACATATTTAGCGTTGAATTTTAGCGTAGATCTTACATATTTAGCGTTGAATTTAGCGTAGATCTTACTTAAATTCAACGCAATCAACGCCAATCTTACATATTTTGCATTGAAATTTGACGTAGATCTTACACATTTAGCGTTGAATTTTAGCGTAGGTCTTACATATTTAGCGTTGAATTTAGCGTTGATCTTACATAAATTCAACGCATTCAACGCCAATCTTACATATTTTGCGTTAAAATTTGGCGTAGATCTTACATATTTAGCGTTGAGTTTTAGCGTAGATCTTACATATTTAGCGTTGAATTTAGCGTAGATCTTACATAAATTCAGCGCATTCAACGCCAATCTTACGTATTTTGTGTTGAATTTTGGCGTAGATCTTACAGATTTAGCGTTGAATTTTAGCGTAGATCTTACATATTTAGCGTTGAATTTAGCGTAGATCTTACATAAATTCAGCACATTCAACGCCAATCTTTCATAATTTTGTGTTGAATTTTGGCGTAGATCTTACAGATTTAGCGTTGAATTTAAGCGTAGATCTTACATATTCAGCGTTGAATTTAGCGTAGATTTTACATAAATTCAACGCATTCAAGGCCAATCTTACATAATTTTGCGTTAAAATTTGGCGTAGATCTTACATATTTAGCTTTGAATATTAGCGTAGATCTTACATATTTAGCGTTGAATTTAGCGTAGATCTTACATAAATTCAACGCATTCAACGCCAATCTAATATATTTTGCGTTGAAATTTGGAGTAGATCTTACATATTTAGCGTTGAATTGTAGCGTAGATCTTACATTTTTAGCGGTGAATTTAGCATAGATTTTACATAAATTCAACGCTTTCAACACCAATCTCACATATTTCGCGTTGAAATTTGGTGTAGATCTTACATATTTAGCGTTGAATTTTAGCGTAGATCTTACATATTTAGCGTTGAATTTTGCGTAGATCTTACAAATTTAATGTTGAATTTTTTGAATACCATTTCAGACCACTTTATGAATTCAAAAGTTTTTCAAGTTTGTTTTCAAAAAGTCATTTTTTTCACTGTTTCGAACCCGATACTTCACAGGTGAGAAAAGCGAAGTCAGCAAAATAAAACACTTTTTAGTGCTCTTTTATAGTGCAAAATCCATTTGAGACCATTTTACGATTTCAAATTTTTCAAGTTTTTTTTTCAAAAAATTAACTTTTTAACTGTTTCGACCCCATACTGCACAGGTGAGAAAAATCACTTTTTAGTGCTCTTTTATAGTGTAATGTCCGTTTCAGACCATTTTACGATATCAAAACTTTTTCGAAAAGTTTTTTTTTCGAAAAATTAATTTTTTCACTATTTCGAACCCTATACTCCAAAGGTGAGTAACAAGAAGTCAGAAAAAATCTTCTCTAGTGCTCTTTTATAGTGCAAAATCCAATTCAGACTATTTGAAGATTTCAAATTTTTCAAGTTTTTTTTCAAAAAAATATTTTTTTTACTGTTTCGACCCCTATACTGCACAATTGAGAAAAATGAAGTCAGCAAAAAAATAACCATTTGCTCTCTTACGGTGCAAAAACCATTTCAGACCATTTTAGGAATTCAAATTTTTTTCAAACCTTAAAAAAATTTTTAAATTTTTCCCAGTACTTCTCACATGATAAATGCGTTGAATACGTTGAAATTATGTAAGATCTTGGCTAAATTCAACGAAAAATATGTAAGATCTAGGCTAAATTCAACGAAATATAAGCAAGTTTTACGCTAAATTCAATGGAAAATATATAAGGTCTACGCTAAATTCAACACAAAACATGTAAGATCTACGCTGAATTCTACTCAAAATATGTAAGATCTACGCTTTATAAGGATTGAGGCTCTTAAGGGAACCAAGGTACAGTGGCGCAATGGTAGAAGAGGGGATAAGTAAACAGGAGGTCAGTGGTTCGAGTCCCATACCCAGAGTTCTACGCGTTGATTTTTTGTAAGATCAACGCTAAATTCAACGCAAAAATATGTAAGATCTACGCTAAATTCAACGCTAAATATGTAAGATCTACGCTAAATTCAACGCTAAATATGTAAGATCAGCGGCAACTAGCGTTGACAAGTTGGAAAATTCACCGCCATTTCTTACATAATTTTGCGCTGAATGCGTTGAATTTTTGTCTATAAATTCAACGCATTCAACGCAAAATTATGTAAGAAAATTGCGGTGAATTTTCCGACTTGTCAACGCTAGTTGCCGCTGATCTTACATAATTTTGGCCAAATTCCTCGGCCCGGGTAATCCCAAGATGAGTATTCAGACCCACGGGGCCTCTAATCAGACCATATTGAGATGCACGCGGGCAAGTGTACCGTGAAACACAAAGTACAGTGCTCTAGTGTGTTGCACATTGAAGGCAAATAAGTCGGATCTTTTCAACAATTGCCCCCCCTTTTGCGAAAGGGGGGGCTATTCTTGAATAGAATTTAGGCGAGCCATTTATTAACCAATCAGAGACGACTAATAACTTTCCACGCATGCACATACTATTAAATTGAATAGAATAAAATACACCGTGGTATAGCAATTAGCCGAACCGGAATACAAAGCGAAAAGAATTTCCGACTGGCGGGTCGGTGGGCGCGCTTCGCGCGCGTCGCGGCTTCGCCGCGATTTCCGGATTACATCCCACAGCGCATGAGAGGCTTGGCCATGAACAGCGGTCCGCAATTGCGCTTAAACTAATATTCGGCTATCTAAAGTGTAGGCCAAGTAATATTCTGGTAAAGTATAGCACAAAAGGGGAGGCGATTCTCTACTAGGTACCAAAGGGGGGGCAATTGTTGAAAAGATCCAATAAGTCTGAAAAATGGTCCGATAAGAGTTTAAATGGTGCCCTTAATATAATTGGGGAAGTTCGTGTACAGAAAAAAAATGAACAGAAGGCTCCCGTGCTTCATGACCTGTTCCACCATATTATTCAACGATAGCCATTTTTTGCTGGTTTCTTGTTAATCCTTTGATACTTGATGTTACAATCTACTGTTGGCATCATATTTGCACGTATTTTCTGTTTTCCCTAGTGTTGAGTGAATTTAAAACTTGCAAGAATCTTGCAAGCTGATTCAGAACTTGCAAGATTCTTGCAAGAATCTTGCAAGAAATCAACCAAGGCAAAGAAATAAATCAGTTTACATTTGTTGTAGAAAACACATCTGAAGCAAATTATTGTTTTTTAAACAAGTTACAAAACCAAAATACATGGAAAAAAAATTTAGCCCCAATTCGTAATCTTGCAAGATTCTTGCAAGAATCTTGGAAGTTTATAAATTCTAAAAAAAGTTCTTGATTATATTTAGCAGCTAAAACTAACGAAAACCAAATGAATTGTCATTTACAGGAATAGCGATCATTTTTTTTCTAAAATAACTTTTGAATGTCAAATCTTGCAAGAATCTTACGAGTGTCCTGCAAGAATTCAAATTCAAATAAGATTTTCCAACAAACAACTAAAAATAACCCGAACCATCCAAATCTTTTCCTAGCTTCATCCTGTCTAATGAACGACAAAAGCAACAACTTCCATTTCTCATTTTTTTTCAAACAAACTTTTTTACAGAGAAACGAACAGTCGGAATTTTTAATCACTGATATTACCGGTTTTTGGATCTATTTTGTAGTCACAAAAGTTATTATGCTCAACGTTTGACCAGTATTATTTGACGGATTCAAAAGGAGGAGGTTAACACAACCAGAACATGCTGCAAAATCTCAAAAGTCGGTTCTTTAACTTGACTCAAGAAAATTTTCCGACACAATATCAGCTATATTCTTTTTTTTTCAGCTCGACCAGTCGCCCCCTGTAGCCAGGTAATGGAATTAAAAAACTTTCAAGTTTCTTGCAAGTGAATTAAAAAGCTTGCAAGAATCTTGCAAGTGAATCGAAAAACTTGCAAGAATCTTGCAAGAAGATGGAAGCCGTATGCATTCTCTTGCAAGATCTTGCAAAAAACTGACAGTTTTTTTTGCAGATCTTGCAAAAAACTGCAAAAAACTGACAGTTTTTTAGCTAAAAAACTGACAAAACTTTACAAGAAATGCTGTGGACTTTAACAAAGCAACTTACAACTGTAAAAGTTATTAAGTTGAGTCAAGTAAAGCGATAATAAACTACAATTTCAAATCTTATTGCAGTTAACTGTAGTTGCTGCTATTAATGTGAAACCAAAAATATGCAAGGAACTGGTTAGATTATGACCTTGGTATAACCAATTATTGCGACTCCTTTATTTTGACATCTTTATAATGGCACATATAAATGGTGATGGATATTCCTACCCCTTATTGGGCTATACAAACCATTATGAAGTTATCATTTTTTTCGCATATTTTCTGAGAACAATTTCTTTTCACGGGGTTTATTGCAAAAAAATAGTTCTATGTATTCAAATTGTTAATTACAGAATGTTACGAAAAGTGGGAGGAACGGGCCTCGACATGCCCACTTTGTCGAACAGTTGTAAACGAAGAGAAGCAACGACGACTCATGGAAGCACAAAATGCACGAAGACTTCAAAGGAGAACTCGCACCACCCGATCAGTTCAGCCCCCATTCCCAGATCCTCTCTTCAATACCAAACCGGCCAGTGCCATCGCGACGTCTCTCCTCATGTTGCCAATGTTCGCCATGTTTACGTGTGGCAACTTCGCGGTGAAACACTGTCATGCTCTGATGTTCACAGGGTTCCCATTCTGGACAGGTTAGCATATCATCCCAGGCTGGGGTGTGCGCTCGAAATTGTCTTGGTCCTGACCATTTCGAGCGCACAGCTGACCTTTGTGCGCTCGAAATTACAGGGTCTGGAAGGTGGAATGAGCGCATTTGAGTCTGATCATAGGCATATTCGAGCGCACTACGAGCGCATAAAGACTGTAGAGCGCGATTGAGTCTTGATCAGAGCAATTTCGGTCTGGTACGGTCTGGATCAGGGCGGTTTCGAGCGCAAACCTCAGCCTGGGATAACTACCCCCACGACAAGCTCCACTCTTCAGAACCTGATCAATTGCTCTCGAACGAAATTTGAAGCAATTACTGCAAATGTGTGTGTCTTTTTTATGCAAAATATTCGCGGTTGAGATCAAAAAAATTGTAGCTGAGTGCGTAAGATGTTAGAATAGCTATCCTGGAGGTCGAGGGTTCGAACCCATTTGAGGGCATAGTTTTGCACCCATAAAAAAATTCTAAGCAACAGCCCTAAATTAAACCCCCCACCTGTCGTTCGAGAGCAATTCATCCGACGTTAGTCGGTTTATGTTTATTTCTTGATCTCAGTGTTCTTATCAATAGCCGCGCCAGCTACTCAGCTGGTTATTATTTTTAATAGCCGCATAGCGATAGCTGGGGCTATTATTGGCCTTCTCTTGGTTTTTACAATTCAAAGATTTTGAATTGTATTGGGGCGCTGTTTTTTTACAATTCAAAGAATTAAGTTGAGTTGTATTGGTGCGTTGTCTTTTTTTAAGATCTGTTCACACATTTTCATGATTTTTGAAGTCAAATTGGAGTCGTGATTGTGGTCACACCGAAACCGGAAGTGGAGCGAAAAAGCGAGGAGTGAGAAAACGGTGTTTGAACAAAAATTCACTTTCTCGCTAGTGGTTTTTTGTTCACATGCGGCAATTTCGCTTTGATTTTTAGTGTTTTTTCTATGTTTCGGATCGGATTTTTTTAAGTCGTTTTCCCAATCCCTGCATAATTCATTCTGGGCCTAGTTTTTTGTTTGAACCAAATTTCCCTTTCTCGCTAGTGGCTTTTTGTTCACATGCGGCATTTTGACATTGAGTTTTTTTTAAATTTTTTTGATCTGTTGTTTTTTAAAATGGTTTTTCAGTTCAATTACAAGCCGTTCTAGGTCTAGTTAATAGCCGCATAGATATAGCTAGGGCTATTTTTGGCCTTTTCTTGATTTTTACGACTCGAAGAGGAGTATTGAGATTCTACAGGTTTTTACGAC
>NW_027452120.1:0-31465 GCF_964194025.1 Convolutriloba macropyga
CATACATAACCTTATTCTTACACACGAACATGCAAAAATACATAGCTATTTAAGTAGATATACACATAAATACAAATGACACATAGTTTTAAATTACACAAAAAGGTTACATGTTTATGACTGCATTGCGTAAATCTTACAGGATTGCTTAAAAATTTTTGTCGTCAAAAAAGTACTTCTGACTGTTCTATTGCGCAAATGGTTTTTCAGACAATTTTGGAACCTAACTTTTTCGTGCCATCCTCTGGTTTAGCTGATAAAACTACGTTAACAAAAAATTCAATTTTGCGTGCTCTTTTGTAGCTCAAATTTTTTTTCAAATCTTTTCAAAACCTATTTTTTGCAAAAAAAAAAATTAAAAGATTGATTACCTTTACTTTTTCAACCCTAACCTTCCTGAGATGCATTTGAGCGCTCTTTTATAGTGTAAAATCTTTTCAGATCAATTTAGGGCACAGTTTTTCTCCTGATTCCTTTTTAATTTTACTTTTTTAAGGAGTTTCAAACCCTATTGCTGTCTCTGTGAAAGAAATAAACAAAAACAGTATTGAGGTTATTTTTTAAAGGGCAAAATCCAGTTCAGACAATTTTAGGACTCCAATAATTTGGATGCTTCTGGTGTCTGAGATGGATATTATACAAATTTTGACCGAAGAGCTATAATGAGAATCTAAAAAATGACTAATTTTTAACTTTTGCTGCAGTTAAAGTTCTAACAGCCTGAAGCTACTATTCCACTGTATGGTGTTGGTTAGGAACCCCTCCCCTTACTAGACCTCAAGTCGACAAAATTGTTGACGTTTTTCGAAATGAAAAATTGCTCAAGTTTCAGCATTTGGTGTAGCACTTAGGGTCTACAGCAGACTGTTGAAACTTGAACAAAATCACAATTCGAAAAAAAATCAGGATTTTGGTCGACCTGTAGTCTCGTTGGGGGGACACCTCCTCCTCCTCCAACAGTTATGCGACAGATTAACATACTACTAACCACTAAGATAGTGATATAAACCGACTTGCTTTTAGTTTTCGACTACTCTCTATATTTTTCAACGGAACAACAAAACATACAAAGCTAACAAAGTAAATAAGTGTGGGCGTGACGAGGAAACTACTGTTAAAATTATATCTAATACTTTGTCAAGCAGTACGTAAGGCCGAAAAAATTGAACCGGGTTACAAAGATTGCAAAGATGAAGCTTTATACGGAAAGTTATTAATAGAATCTCAAATGCTATTTAAAAATTGAAAGAAAACAATAACAATTTCACACATCTGACGAAAAGTTTGCCTGCTGAACTTGAAGATTAGACTTCAAAACCAATTTTGAACCGTATACGAAAGGAAGAAAAAACATTAGTATCACCCTTATCCGATCACAAAGAAATTTGGGTAATCTCAATTTCGGGTGAGAATTTTCATGAACTCAATGGAGAGCGATGGCTATGGGAGTAAAGTTGAAAAAAATCTATAACAACCGGCTGGCTGTATGCCTGAAATTAATTCTTTTTTATATCTTTGTTTGCTGCTGAAAACATCCAGCAGAAATATTGAGGAAATCTAGATAGGTAATTTAAAAATTTCGTTTGTCATCCAGAAGAGCTGAGAGGATTCACTAATTTTCAAAGACAAATGTTTTGTTCTCGGAGATTTTTTCAGTCGAGGAAAGTTTAGTGAATTGTTTCAAACGTTTGCCAATATATTTTGTTCTTTTGAATTCAAAAGGAAATTGTGAAAAAAACAGCGTTTTAACATCAGTTTTGTCAAAAAGAGATGTGTTAAGATGGGGCATAGCCGACGACAATCCGCAACAAAATGGTAGTAGTATATTATACCTACGTAAAGATAGGGGGGTTGTCATTCGACTCTTAGCCATAGGATAATAGGTAGTGGCGGTTAAGTGGGAAAAGGATAGGTGGGATAAAATATTTCCGCCTGCACTTTATTGCCGTTTGGATTGTTCTAGTCCGATCTAGTTTTATTTTGGTCGTTTGCATTTGAATTTAACGCTACATGTAAAAAGTAGTCTTACTACCCTAATAGAGGGGAGGGGATCATTATGTGATATTTAGAAGTCTTATTAAGTGGTTTGGGTAATTTGTTAGCAAAAATTGATCATTATTGGAAGAATGTGTTCGTATATCAAATGGCAACTATAGCAACGCTTGATTTGAGAAGTATTCACGAGATTTACAAAGGTTAGAAAAAAAATTTTCACAAAAGAGTCAACGATTTTTGTATTTTTTAGCAACATGTCTCTAGCTTGAACCGGATCCTGATTTGGATATTGCGTTGAAGTTGCGACCGTACGGATTTTGATTGGTATTGATCATTCTTCGTAAGACACATATTTCAAAAATTTAAAAAACAATGAGATTACAAGCTATACTCTACGACGTTTCTGGTTTTGTTTTTGAATACAGTGAAAAGGACCTAGTTATTCTTACGTTTTACCCCTTCCAGTCACAAATGAGAATCTTGGTCATGTGACGGGTGTTGCTTTTTGCCCGTATGTTAAAACTTTCAAAAATAACTTGTTCAGTTTGTTGGAATGTTAACACTGCGACCTGATGTTATTGACTTTGGAGGTTTTGGTGATAAAAAGTCTGGTTTAAAAATTAAAGAACTTGCTATTGCAAAAGAAAAATATACAAACACTGTCTCATTCCAACCACTAAACTCATTCAACTCCCTGTCATCAAGTGAACAAAGATCTCATCACTGGGTATTAAAGTTTCTCCATGGTTTAGCTTGGGAGAGTGGCGATTACCCATACTCTTACATGCATCAGACTGTTTAAAGCATAGTGTTTTGTTTTTGACTATCAAAATTCTATGCCGAAGGCACAGAAAAAAACTGAGACCTATAAAAAACTTGAGAAAGAAGAAGTAATATCAGAAATATTGTTGTGTCCGAAAATTGCAAATTTGAGATTTTATAAAGAGACTCCAGTTTGTGATCTGCAGGCTATTCGTTGTCCAAGACCTCAATTAAAGAAATATTGCGCCAAAAGGAAAGCGGAGCTTTTCTACTACTGGCTGACGAATGAATCGTCGATCAGAGAGAACATCAGCTTCGTCAATACTTCAAGTGAATTTGCCTCTAAATTTGACAGTTTACAGTTGCATAACGTCTGAAAACCATTTGACCGTCACTTTTGTGAGGGAGGAAAAAATTGGTTCGCGAGGACAAACAGTACTGAGGAAACGACAAATCAACTGCTCTGGCGCTAAAATAGAATTTTCTAAAAGGCACCTTTCGCTATTAGAGTACATCCAAATATATCATGTCTATACAGGCGAAAATGTAAAATCTGAAACTAACCCCTTTGCTTATGCCCAAGCGGCAAGTGCCAAATCAGATCTCTGAACGATAACACTCTTCCAGAAAAAAACTCGGCAAGTTGTGAACGAGGTAAACGTTGACTCAGTCACCTACTATGACAATACGCTGGGAATGAGAGCAAGCTAAACAGTTGCCTACAAAAGAGAAGACATAGACTCTCAATTTATTACATATGACATTTTTATTGCTGAGTAAATCTTCTGTGCAATTGATTTTGAATAATCAATTTTTCATTAAACGGTTGTATGCTTACTGAGTTTATTTTTCCCTAAAGCGATTTTTCAAATGGATCAACATGTGGATCAGTTAGATGCTGTTGGGAGTATAACTGGTATGGTTTTTGATGAAAAAAATTAGGAGAGAAGATCATAGAAGTTTTGCATTTTACGAATACCCAGATCAGAAGTTGTATAATTTGCCCAAATTTTCATCATATTGTTTCCTATTGCTATATCACTGATTAAACTAGTTTTTTTTAAACTGATTGTGAACATTTTGGTTTTCGCTTCTTTCTTGTACAGTAGGGTACGCTCTACACTACCCGAAATTATGAGAAAAATTTTTTCGACAAATGATCGTCTCTTTATGGCTGTCTGTGGTCCGTCATGTTGTGGAAAAACAGAGCTTATTTTCAATATGTTGCAGAATGACACATTTTCACCCGAGTTTCAAGCAATTTTTTTTCTTTTAACCAGTATGACTAGCCTTAATTGTCATTCAAAGTCCGTTGGTTTTTGATGATTCTTGTGAAGAAGTTTTCAAAGATAGAGAATTCTCAAAAATCAACAGCAGGACGTCATAAAAATTTGAGTGTTATATAAGTTAAGCACAACTTTTTTCAACAAAGTAAATGGTCTAGAACTATTGACCTAATTACAACCCACATCTTTTCATTCAAATCACCCCGTGATGTTCAACAGATTAGCTTAATTGGTAGACCACTGAATAATACTCAATTTTGATAGATAGTTATGAGTTGGTGACAAAACAACCTTTTGGACATTCATGATTGATTTGGATTCCAAAACGTCTGAAGCTTTACGTTACTGCTTAATTTTTGTACCTACAGGACCTTCTGGATTTTAACTTTCTCCGGCTAAGGCAGTTATTACAAATTTAGCTGATGAGAGAAAACGAAGTATGTACGCTGCGGTGAATGCTAGAATTATCAGACACAAAAACAAAGGATTTCATCAAGACAGCTCCAAATAGTTATATATTATTTCCTTGTGAGTGTTCCCTAAATGTTGTAAACGGAAATGTTCCCGCCAAAAAAATTTTTCTAAAAGATCACAAAAACGAATTCGAATTTATACTGTCCAAAGAAACCAGCCTGAAAGAAAAAAGACTAATTCTTGCAAAAAAAAATCTTCTTGAGCTACTGAAATCTATTGGTCTTCCGTGTTATCTTTATTTAAAGTACAAAAAAGCACACTGAAGAATATATACTAATTCCCAAGCGAATGTTTATCTCCCAGCAACCAGCGAAAAATGAGATACTTGATAACCCAATATATCAACAGAAGGCAGCTCAGTTATCACTTTTTCGAAAAAACCAATTGACTGACACGGGAAAATCATCACAAGAACTGGAAACTGCTGAACCTTTGTGAGATTCTAACGAAATCACAGAGGTACCTAAGGAACAAGATAAATTTTATATTGGTGATTTTACATTGGTGATTTTGTGAGAATCGTTAAAAAAAAGGCTATTGGGAAAAGTTACAAACAGTCTTTCACTGATGAAGTCTTCGAAATAAAAGGAATGCCAACTCTTGGTCCACCAACATACTCCTTAGTAGATGCAGGCAACGAAACAATCAAAGAAAAGTTTTTTCAACCAGAATTTCAGCTCGTTCGACTTCCACTTGAAGAGAATGTCACGTAAAAGATTTGAAAATTAGTTTACAGTGCATTTCGTTTCTATAGGGAGTCTGTTGGTGGAACAAGAGTTGACTTCAATTGAAGTATTTGGCTCAAACACAATTGCATCTTTCCGCATTTTCTTCAACGACAAAAGTCAACTTTCAGTCGACTGGAGAGTTGCATTAAGTGAGGTAATTTTTCCAACTAAATTTGAGAATAATTTCGACGGGAGCAGAACCGCAAAAAATTTTAAGGATTAAGAAGATTCTCAAAAAAATATCTTATGGTAACCATGTTATCTCTCGTCCTTACAGCGGACAAAAACTAGCTTTTAAGCTTGGAACATTTGATTCAGTAGCGCAACTTCTTGGAACAGTTAAACGTACAGCTGGGCTTCCTCAGTTTTCTTTCAGAGAACTAAAGAGCTCGGTTAGTTAACTAAATTTTGTTTGGAAAAAATATGAGCGTATAACTTTCTGAGTGAGTAAATTCCGAGCATAATGGGATTCAAAGGTATTCTTGATTGAAATGGAATACACATTGGCTATAAAATGAATCCGACGGCAAACAGACTTATGAAAATTGACGAGACAAGAGCACATTCTGGCAATTTCTGAGCCGATCTTTGCACTGGAAAGCATTTAATTTTTATCTACGCCAACATTATTGAAAACCAATACGTCGGTAACGTCAAGGCACCTCTCTTACGTGTCATTGATTCAAAACAACGTCTCAAAAACAGTAGTGTATGCGAGCTTGATCCAACTCATCAAAAAGTTTTCACAAATTTAGACTACAAGAAATTGTTGACAAACACTATTGAATCCATTTCAATTTCTGGGACGGGAAAAGTCATTTTAACCTTACAATTCTACCAACCGCCAAAGTCATCAGAAAAGAGGTCCTAAAGCAGAGTTTTCCCGTAATTTTAGATGTAGTCTGCAATAAAAAGTCACCAAAACAGGAAGTGAAAAACACAATATCAAAAACTGTTAAAAAAGCAGACAGGAGGTTCCCGTAAACGTTCTCCACCTCGGCGAAAAAGACGCAGTAAGCCGAGAAAGACAAAAAATCTGCAGCAGTTACAAAACGCAAAGGTATCATTTTAAGCCGAAGGCCTCCAAAAAGAAGTCGTGCTGATTTTTTCGCAAAAGTGAAAGATGATCGCTGACTGACCACCAACAGAAGCAACCCACAGTTCGTTAGCCTTGTTTGAAAAACAAGCTTTCTTAATAAATTTTTGATGGAAGTTTCCGTCAAAAACTGGGTCCCGTGTACAGTCCTGACAGACCAATGCTGGAGTTTGAAGTCACCGGTAACCGGAACAACTTTATTGATTTACAGAAAATATTCCTCGAAGTCAAGTGTAAAATTACGCAATCTTCTGGAGCTGACCTAAAGTACGATGCAGGAGCTGCTGCGGACATAACAAAAACAGATGCTCCAACTTTTGTAATAATGAGTTACGTTCACTATTCTCTGACTGTACAGTGTCTGCAAATTGATTGAAAACTTCAAATGCTAACCTGAATTATGCTCAACAAATGTTTCGTTGAAACAAAGTTTTCACATAACCAAGATGCAGAAAAACACGTGGCTGGCATGTCAGGGCTACTCGTATGAGGAGAATCCTGGTGCCTTGTCAACCGCAGAAACGAATAGAAGGAAAGCATTGGTGAGCGGATCGGGCGAATGCACTTTTTATGGGAAAGTGTCCGTGGATTTTTTTTACATGTGACAAAAACCATTTCAGTGGTGTTACACTTCGAATTGCGTTCAGACGAGCAATCGATGAATTTGTTTTAATGTCTGACAATGCCGCTAAATACTACCAAAGTAAGAATTATTGAAGCTAATTTTTATTTGCCCAAGATGACAATAAAGGACGATGTAGTATCGGCTAATGAGAAAACTCTACCCAATAGCCCAGCCTCTTACCTTTATATTGAAACACTAACTCGGAAGCTAGCAATTTGCTTAAAAACAAACCAAGCTTTTCTAGGCGATAGCAAAAGAAATCTTTTCCTCTTTTCCACTTCCAAAAAATTGACCTTGAGCAGATAAATACTTATCGAAACAGCTTGCCCGTTGCCGATACCCCGATATCAACCGATGACAAGCGACTGTATATTAATACTGTATCTGATTTAGCATAAATTGACAACGGTCATGGAGTAGGCTTAACCGATTACCCCAACCATTTCCTTATGGTATTTGATTTTACTAGCACACAACAAGACTATCACGATTTTACTCACCCTGAGTTGACAAAACGCTCGATTTCAATTGAGCTGAAGTTTGCCACAGCCTTACCAAACAACATTGAGATTTTCGTGATTGGAGAAATGCTAGCACAATTTTTGTTGACAGTACCCGAAGATTTTCCAAAAACCATATTTTAACATCTTAATGGACGAGGATGACAATAATGGTTTAGTTCAATTTTTTAAAAATCTCAACTTCATTGGCGTCTTTGCAGCAAACAACTTCGCGCAAAAATTCAAAGAAAAAAGCTTTTAATAGTTAATTCAGCAACTGCCGAAAGGGGTGGTACTCACTGGCTACTGTTTTGTCACAAAGACAATCAATTATTGTTTGCAGACCCATTAGGACAGTCTATTTATCAAAGATGTGTATCAGAGAATTCTATCGCCAGAGGGAAATGTTAGAGAATAACCCAATTCAAAGCAAAAACTCCAGACTATGCGGATTCTTCTTTATTTATATTGCTCATGTTTTATTTAATTCACAATATTTTGTAAAATTAAATGAAGTTGATTTGATTCGATTTGCGCTTCAAATGATGATTTAGCACAACTAAATTTGGGAAATTTTATGTTTTTAAAATTTAATTTTTTCTTCATAAATTAAGCGAACAAACAACAAGTCAGTATCAATAATTATACTACCATATCCCCTCACAATTATATCCATAATCTGACAAAGAGCACCACAATGGGGCCAGTTAAAATTTTTTCAAGTCTGCGCAATGTTTCACTACTGAAGTTGTCTGTTTGTATTTGCTTTGAGGTTAAAACCTTATTATGCACTGACCTCTGTGCCGTTGGTGGCACTGTCAACAGATTTGAATTTATTTCTTTAGATTTCAATTTGTTGGTTTTGGACTGAAGTTTTGTGGTTGCAGCAGCCCCAGTAGTAGTAGAAGTAGTAGCAATCGTGGGTAGACGTTTCCTGATTAACGAAGAGTCAATTTTCTTACCATTTTTAATATTGAAGTCAACTGCTAGTTTTAGTTTTGTGAACACGTCACCTTTTGTCTTTAAGTCTGGTGCCAGTGAAAACAAATGTTGAAATGTTGTGAACTGACAAGGCACAGAATGAAGTTTGTATCGTTTATTTTCGTCAGGAGCATCATGAGTTGAGTCTAATAAAACGTGAAAGTGGTGTCGGTTAGTTGTTGTCGAAAACTGACAAAATCTGAATAACTATGAAAGCACACTGCGAAATTAAATTAGCTGGTCAAATTTAATTTTTAATCTATAACAAAGAATTTAAAATGCTTCTGAAATTGTTTGAAGTATCCTGGAGAACGCTCTAACATTGCTTCCACCATTCTTTAGTTCAAACTTATTTTAGACTTTTTTGCAGGTGAAGGAGAGTAGGTTTTCCGCTCGTTTGTTTCGCTATCATTAACTGGGAACGCTTCCAAAATTTTTGACGCGTTTTTAAATAGGTTTGTCAAATTTGTTCGTAGTCAAGTAAATTCGTTGTTGAAATTCATATTCATGGTCAACTTTTTTAAATAGTTTTAGAAACAGATTGGTACTAGTCTTCTCATGTGTTTTTAACGTAGCCCTTATTAGACAATTTTCCGTTTTCGATCCATCCAATTAGAAATCACCAAATTCAGCATCTTTTGTGGCAGTAAATGGCATAATGATTTCCTAATCAACTAACTAGATTTAGATATAAAATGAAACGACCACTTTGACGAAACACTCAAAATCAAACGGCGCGGCAGGCTTGGATTAAACTGTTGTCCTCAATGTTTTTAATTGGAAACAGGTTTACATGTTAAAAATACAGACTCAAGTACGCCGCAGGCGTACTTGAATCAATTTGATTCTACTAAAGTTAAAAATAAAAGGGCGTGGCTAATGAAAACTATATGCAATATGCCACATATTTCCAATCAGTAAGCACAATAGCGTCACTAATTAGAAAACTGGGTCTGAGATCATCCCTTACTGAACAAAAATCTGTAAAACCTGTTTGGATAAAATTAGCTAGGAGTAATTTCAGTAGTAAGTGTTTAAAAAATATGCCATAACTACTGTGACAATAACTACTGCACAAAACTATTTTAAACCTAAATATTGGAATGCATGTAGTGTGCGCGGACAGTTGCACTGATAAGAACTCCCATAAATTGTTTGTTCCTGGTGTACTTTACTCCAATGGTTTTAAGACTGTGCCCAATAAAAAGAACATTTAACCACTACACTCATTCTGGTATAGTTTATTTTCAGTCTTATCCCTGCAGAACAAAGTTGAATTTTGACGTTTGGTCTCGTGCACATAATTTGAAGAGTTTTTAGTTTTCTCAAAATTCTTGTTCAAAATGTCGATTTTTTTTATCTCGGATTCTGAAGAGTCGTGGCAACAAACCCCAGATTATCAGACAATGTTTGAAAACTATGTTGTTTTTATCCAACAGTATAAAGACTTCTCTCAAGAAATCTGGGTCACCTCAGATCGATTCATTTTTCCAAAATCAATTATCGACTTCGCAGCCAGTCTACTAGGAAAAAAAATTACCGGTCCATGGAAGTGTAATAACTTCTGGCGGACTAGTGCCACCACGAAATTCGCATTCTTGTGAGCCACAGGATACTGGCAAATTACCAGACGAAACAAAGCAAACACTCTCCAGGTATTATTGTGATTGTGTGACATTAGTGGAAAAACAACCTGGAGCTCAGGATGCTCGGGACAATTTGGCAAGCCTATGGGGTAACCAATTATCGCCCACACGTTCAACGAGCTCTTCGGAACATAGTGTACCAGCAATACCTCTTCGTGATCCAAGTGCTACAACTTCACCGCAGACAAAGAGTCCATCATTTTTCGAATCAATTTATAGTGAGCACGTTACTTGGATTTTTGGATTTGACGAAAATAGACAAGAAACCCCCAACACTTCAATTCTTTCAGAAGCAAATTTTGAATCACCAAAAACAGCAACGTCACAAACTGATACGGGAGATTTGACAGTCAAGCCAAACAACTCGGAGAACCCAAAACTTTGCAGCGCACCGAAAAAAGGAAATCTGACACTGCATTTTGTGAACTATTTGAAAACGAATAACATCCCTCTTTTATGCTTTTGTAGAGAAATTGGTTATCAGTTTGTTAATTTGTGTTTTGTGTGTGCGCGTGAAAGCTTAAACTTTTGATCGCTTTTCGAATTAATTTTCAAAACCTATTTGTTGTTCATAAACGGATCGTGTTCCAACCTGTTCAACTTTTTTTTCGAAAACGCTATATAAACAAGATCTCGCCAGAAAAGTACCCAACAATTCAATGTACCCAGAAACATTGTCATTTTGTATAAACATATATATAGTACCAAGATAGAATTTGAAACTCTACAAATTGAGTTTACCCCTGAATATAATGTTCTACAAAAAAGAATTTGCATTTGAATAAAGTACAGAAATTTGGCGTGATTTTCTCAAACTAACTCTAATTCAAACCCAAGAGATTTTGTTAAGTTCAATGAATATAATTGAACAAAAATTTCTTTTATCGAAAACTCGTTTCGAGCAGTATTATGCAAAAAAATATTCAAAACAAGAAAATTCCACTTTTTTCCTTAACAAAATTACAAAATTTTCTGCGAAGTAGGTTCACTTTACAACTTTACCTTGAGCAAAAAAATGTCTTGTACCTCTGTTTATTCAGAGAACTCAATCAACGCATAAAATAAGGAACACTAGATTAAAAAAGGCCAATCACTTCGAAACCAAAAGTAAACAAGCTTGAAATTGTACAGAAAAATTTTCAAAAGATGACATATAAGGAAGCACTTTGTAAATGTGATTTGTTCATAAACACGAAAAATACCAAATCGTGTAATAAAAAATCAATAAAAAATTGGAAAATTAGTTTTTTATCGTTTATTTAATATTTGACCCCTGTCTTTTGACCCCTAAAAACTACAGTTTAAAAATTACTTGGGATGAAAAGAAATATTATATTGGTATCAACATTGAACAAACTACAAAATTGTTCATCACACCTGTCACTTTTTTAGTAGCTCATGATGAGATAATTAGTCATTAATTAAGCGCTAAATAGTGACTAATTAGCAAAAATCTAACCAAAGAAAATATTTTTAACATTTTTTTGACAATTCTTAATGAGAAATTTATGCTGGACATTTTTTCTCATAAGTGTCGATGTCGAAAAATGGCTCCTTCATCGATTTTCAAAACATTTGGTAATTCATGTTCCATTAACATCTGGCACTAATTAGCACCTGAGGTGCAACAAGGAAAGATTATAGCAAGTTTTTTACTTCAAATTCTTAATCCCCTTGGGCATGGCATAAAACTTCTTCATAACAGCTGTCATCAAAAAAAGCCTGCAAAAAAGACACTGTAACTGTCATGTTAATGTCATTTAATTGTTAATTGATGACTTGATTGACAGAAAAATCATCGATTTTTTTTCTGTTGATGCTGGATCACTTTTTTCAAAGTAAACCAATGTTTCTAATACTGGCATCATTTTTGCTCATAAAGTCTCTCATGCTGTTTTAACTCTAAAACTTCATTCCAATGACTGTTTTATTAGTGCCCTCTTGTGTAATTATCTGTGAAAAAGACCATGTTCAAATAAATTCTTGAATTGTTTTTTCGAGGAAAAAAACAATTTGAGGCCCTATTAATTGATCTGTGCAGCATGCCTTAGTCGTCTCTGGGAATAATTCGTATGAAAAATTTAAAAATTATTGACATTTTTGTCCAAAATAGGCAAAAATTTTGATTCAAATTGTACCGCCAGAAACAACCAATCAGAAAACAGCATTTCAAAACTTCAAAGTTGGCGCCTATGTAGTACTGTGGTCTCTAATACTGTAAACCCGAGAAACCATTTCTTGTTCAGTCGTTTTTCTAGGTCAGCTCTTCGTTTTCGAGTTAATCACTTGTTCTTTTACTAAAGATAGACAACTCAAAAATGGGTTTCCAGTGTCGTTATTGTGATTCTATTCTAAGTACAAAAGGAAATCGCTCCAGACATGAGCATAACTTCCATCCTGATGAGTTTGGTTTACCTTTATAACAATGCTCATTATGTCAGTTTACTTGGCGGAAGATTTCTTTGCTTCGAAGAACACATGAAAAATGCAAACCAACGATTCACCAAATGCTGTCAAAACTGCCTACTCGGATTCAACGACTGCCATCTTTAGGTACAGCATATGACCCCGTACATCACTTAGCCATCCTAGGTGAACAGTTTAGAAATCGAGACAATCCGTCGGAAGGTGCATTCCACGGAGTGCCGAGAACGTGCGATTCAACAGAGGCCGAAGACTCCAATTATCTGGAAAATTTCATGCGAATACAAGAACCCAAAAAAGACACTCTAATATGTGAGCAGGTGACAAATGGACATCAAAAAATTCAACTGTGTGCAAAATTGCGGTCAAAATTATCAAAGTTCTGTATGATGAACCCGATATACTAGAAGACGATCCTATTGAAATATACGCAAACTCAATTCTCTGATGACTCCTGTCTACGCAACCGGACTGTCGGATGAAGAGTATTGGCAAATGGTGGAGAAGGTGAAGAGCGTTGGCTACATTCAACTCTTTGCGAACTGATTGGACACTCAAAAAAGTTCTGAAAGTCGGCGTCAAATTGGCACGTTTCAGACCAATTCATGGCTCATCATACATCGCGTTGCTGCCAAAAGTTGCCAACTGTAGAGGACTGCTTAACGTTAGGAACCACGAAGACCGAGATTACTTCCGGTATTGCTTTGTGGCGGCTTATCACATGTACCATCAAATAAGTCTAGACAGAATTGATCGACACTATCAAACCGACAAAACTGCACCAACTACATACAATCAACCAGGACTTCATCAACTTTTGGGCGATTTAACTGTGCCCATGGGCTTTACTGAAATTCCTCAATTTGAAACACTCAACAACGTTCAGGTAAACATGTTTGGTTACGATAACGGCCAGCTTTTCCCTCTGAAAATTTCGTCATACGGTTCAGATTTTGTAATGGATTTACTTTTGGTGTATGACTGTGACCATCACCACTACGCTCTCATTACAAGCCTTGTGAATGTTGTTTGCTACGTGCGAGGACTTGATTATAGATTCTCCTACAAAATTTGTCGAGACTGCTTCTGGATTTGTCGAGAAGGTCTTGAAAGTTACAACCTACATCTCAGTAACTGTTGCAAAAATGCACCTGCTGTCATTCATATGCCTTAAAGTGAGAACAACTCATACAGGTGCACGAACTTGGCTGCTATGTGGTTTGTACCTCTTGTTATCTATTTTGACTTCAAGTTGTCTTGTCGACCTGTGTCTGCTTGCATGAGACCAAGTGATAAAACTTTTGCACAAGTCAAGGAGTTACATGAACTGTGCGGCTTTGCGTTAAAAGTGATATATCACCACTCATCAAAGCTAATCTTCCATCATGTAGACAGTTCTCCTCTTTGCATGACAAATTTTGTCAAAATGCTCCACAAACCAGCCAGAGATATTCATCAGCAGAAAAGGAAGCACACTTTTTTCAAAGGCGATGGACGAAACTTGGGAAGGTCTCACGCTCTGCACTGTTGGTTTTGAAAAAAAAAATTTACAAGCGGAAGATCCAGAGAACACAATCGGCTTGGATAATACTAGGGATGGGCACATGAGAAATGCAATCGCTCGTGACGAAATTTCAATTCAACCCTGCTGTGGGTCATAATATTCAAATTTATGACTTACATAACTTTGCTTGGCACTGAACAACTGTGAACCAACCACAACCGTCAGCGTCATACCATCCACCGACGAAAAGTACACATCAATGACATTTTTTGTGCTAATAGAATCTTTCTTTACGGAAAAGGGAAACACGGTGAAAAATTACGATTGTCTTAGATTCATAGACTCTTTCAAGATGATGAACAGTTAATTGTTGAAGTTTTACCCGATGACCGGTTCGAATTAATGAAGGCAATCTTTTCTACATTATCTGATGCCAACTTTCAGGTACTTAAACAGTAATGCTACTACCCTTACTTTTGTGTGGCTGCTCGGTCCAAGTTCAGTGACACCAAACGCCCACACTGAGCAAGTGATGTAACATTTTGGACGGAGGGGCAGTGAAGGTAACGGAGACTAATTTACAACATGCACGCAGGATGTAGGAAACTCTGGAATGCGGAACACTGCAGGATTATCATGACTCATAATTGAAGCTCGACTCTGCACTACTCGCATGTGTTTGCGAATTCCATCGGCAGTTGAGCTTCGATACGTACAAACGGGACTGGATGCACTGCTTCACCCTACCCAATATGGCTGAGAAAGCATCACTTAGAATCTGCAGAGCCAATGTCGAGTTATTGGCTGAGCGTCAACACTTGGACATGACTGAATCCGCAATCGCGTTGGAGTCACACCAGTCGGCGCTTCACAGCAAATAACCCCTACATTTCCAATCACGATTGCATGAGCGAATCCTGTTTTGGATTCTGTGTCGACACTTATAACTTTTATGGTGTCGTAATGCAATTAGAGAAACTACCCGTCGCCCGTTAGATTCCAATTTAGGAGATTTTGAACACCGCCAATGACGCTAGCATTGCATTCTTTGTAGAGGTCGATCTCTCATCCCACCAAGTCTTCATGATGAACACTGCGAGTTTTCGTTGGCGCCCACAAAAGACGTTATTGAAGACGAATGGTTGAGCGATTACCAGATCTAACTGAAAGAACAGCACAATCTCCAGTCTTCAAATGTAAAGAAACTCCTGCAGACGTTCTTTGATAAAGACCGATACGTGGTCCACTATAAACTGCTGAAACTCTATAACGAACTTGGCTGTTGAAACTCTATAGCGAAGACGCAGAAATAAAATAACATTTTCACGGTATGCAGAGCATGCGCTAAAGATTATATCCAAATTTGAGTTCGACCGCTCTTTGATTTTTAAGGGAGAATTTAGCAGCGTTCACCACACGGCTGAAGGCCATTTATTAGAATACTCCCACAATTGTTGGAGCAACTATCTTAGATCTAGCTAAATACCAGATGTACTCATTCAATTAAAAAGTTATGCGCCCCAACTTTGACTAGCACGTTCTTTACAGCGATACGCTCCTCTATGCGATAAAAAAGACGATTTACATACAGAATTATCGCAGAAGCCACAGTCAGTATTGAGCCATTTTGATTTTCAAATTACTCTTTGCATCACTTGCTGTACAGTACTACTAACAAAAGAGTCGTGCTCGAATACAAGGACGACTTCGCCGGCGACTATCACTGATTTTATCTGTTAATCTGTTTAAGCCGAATCTGTACTCCATCCTGTCAAAAAATATGTTTGTTCTCTCATAAAATAATTTTTTAGTTGTTGTATAAAAACTCTTATTGGGTTAGTGGGCATCTGGAAGTTGTCAAATCAATTTATAATTACATAGTGGGTTAGTAATTATAATAGCACCAATTTTTTCTCATATTTTTCTTTCTTTCTTTTAGGTTGTCGAAAACTTTCAGCAAAAAGGGTGACGGGGGGCGCACAACAACATCTTTGTCACGTCGACTTCTTAAACACTCTCAGCACTGTAAACCACCTGCGCTCAGAGAACACTAGGATTGTGTCCAACCAGCACAGGCTGCAGACAGTTACTAAAAACAAAATTTGTCTGTCAGCTTTTGACAACAAGCGCTATATACTACCCGATGGCATAAAAACCTTCCCGTTTTGCCATTATGAAATTGACGATCATGCTATCGATGAAATTGGTTGAAATAACCACGATGTGGATTGGTATTGTGACGATTTTAGCAACTTACTTTTGAGCTCGAGCCCAGAGTGGGATAAAAGTTTAGCTGTACCACATTCCTCTCCAGATACCACCACCCAAAGCTCCAACACTTGGCAACCTCCAGACCCCGGTTTGGTCGCCGCTCGGAATATGATTGATTGGGATACCTAAAAGGGCGATATGGTTGATTTTGGTGCCAGTTTCGAAGAAATTTCTACGCCCGATAATCCGTTCATTAATTTTGAAGCAGAAGAAGCCAGTGAAAGCGAGTCAGAGAGCCCAGTGTGTAAAAATGCAAGTCGATAGTAGAGTCCAGAAATAAGTTTAATTGCCTAGAGAGAGACAAGCAATACTGAACCAGTGTTGATTTTGCATGCAGTTTGAAATTTGGTTTTAATTTAATTTGTTTGAGTCTTTTAAAATCCAAAGCAACCGGCGAAATAGAAAGCAAAGTTAAAGGGGAAAAATGGCAAGACTCAAAAGGGAAAGATTGAATAGGAAAGGGAAATAAACTGCAGGTGGAAAGATTTTATCCCGCCTATATTATTCCCACTAAACCGCCACGACCTAATAACCTATGGTTAAGAGTCGAATGATAACCCCCTTTCTGTGTGTAGGTATTATATACTACTATTGGTTTTATGGTCGCAATCGTTTTATTCCGATTACGTATTTTCAGCTTCATGTGCAGGATGTTCCAGTTACACAAGATTTTGAATTAAAGAAAAGGACACTAAGAAATTTTTTATTGATGTTTTTTGCATATAATTTATGATTTTTGCGTTTTTTAATTTTTTTATAATATAAAAAAAAATCGCAAAATTTGCAAAAATTTAGTGATAACTTTTCCTCCTAACTTCTATCATTCATCATTCTACTCTCGTTTGTCATAACAGATAAATAAAAAACGTATACGCGGGTTTCATAGTTAGGAAATCCCTTTTTTAACATATGACTCAGTTTGTGTTTTTCTAATTATTATTTACAAAGTGTGGATAAAAATGCCCCCTGATTGGATATATATGACAACCGTTTGTCAGAAAGTGGTTTAAAAAGACCGTTGTATTATCAGCCATGCGTATTCTAAGGAAAATTTTAAAAAAACAATATTAATAAAGTAGAAATTGTTTTAAGCACATTGACGAACAACCAATTTCCATAAAAACTTTTCAAACTTTTTGAAATTTATTTGGCTATTTTAACGTTGTTCATCATTTTGCCGAAATTAACGAATTCGAGTACTTATCAGGTCTGATCAACTCACCACAAAATTTCTCCACTAGTAAAATTTTATTGTTCTCTTCAATAAGTATCATCTATTCGGTAAAGAGAAAGCGAAAAAGTACAAAAAATTCTTTTAAGCATAATGATTATTTGTTGCCTGGTATATAATAAATAACTGAAAGAATCTGCATAGAAACTCTAAACAAAGGCTAAAAAGAAGAAATGGATAGAGAAAAAGCCGATGAAAGAACAAAGGTTTGGTTTACAGAAAGAAGAACTGGAATTTAACTGTATAAAAAACGCAATGGTAATTCAAAGTTATTTGTTTTTTAATGACTTTCATAATGCTGTTCATATTGGAAGTTACAATTTGAGGGGCGGATGGAGAAAATAAAAGATCGTATTTCTCCTAAAAAACGAGTTGTCAAAGTGACAAAACCTTTGAGAGTTCGTATAGCTTTATCCTAAGAGTGTGGCAACAATGAAAACAAATCTTTCTCCATATTAGGACAAATTGATAAAATGACATAAATAGAGCTATTTTCAAGCTCATTCGCACAAAAAACGTAAGAAACAATCTTGATTACCTTTACCATATGTAAGAACGCTGCGATACATTAATTGAGTTTTCGTGTTCAGTTGAGTGTGAATTGCAAAGAGTTTGATTTGTATCGCAAATTCAATCTCAAATAGCAACTCTGCAATTACCTCTCTCAAATTGTAGTTGTAAAACCTCTCCATTCTAATAATGATCACTCATCCTGGAAACGTGATGCGTTTCCACTTAGATTGCTGACTCGGCTCAAAATTTGAAATAGAGCTTCGAAATGACAACTGAAAATTTAAAAAAATATATATTAATTTGAATTAGCAGCAAAAAGCGGGCGGCGTGATTTAGTGACCTACTCTCTAAGCAGGAGATGAAACTATTTGGTGCGAATAGTGATTGTACCACATGAAAGGTCACGATAACTTACTGAAAGAATATATGTCAGTACAGATTTTCCATCTGTACCACAAATCCGCGTCTTTAACTGAATTAATGTTAACGTTTAATTGGTTTAAACAGATAATTTAATAAAAAACATTAAATTAATTTTAAATGGGAACTAATTCATTAAAATATTGACGTATTTATGAACGATAATTGCTGTTTCGTATATCTAAAAATTCTTTTATTTAATTGTTATTATAGCCTGTATATTAAAAAATAACAAATGCACTGGGTATGCAAGTGAAGGTTGAATATGATCGTCTTTCAAATTAACCAAAAACAAAAACAGAGATGAGTATGAGCTGAAGGAAACTTAGAATTCATGGAATTGTGTGACCATTCTATATTGAATGTAGGAACATGAGAACCTGAAATTGAAGAATAAGTTCAATGGAAATGAAAGCTAAAATGACAGCATAAAGCGAACAGATGTATCGATAATGAATGAAACTGGAAATGTGTGGCAGTTATTTGTAGCATCAACAATATTTAGTTTTAATTGTTTTAATTTCAACATTTGAGTGTCGGCGCCAAAAACCGACACGCAAAGTTCACCCCGCTTGTAATCATCGTAACTAAATGTTTGTTGGGAAAATTGGAGGGGCCAGACTTGGGGGATCCGGAGGACTGAAAACTGGGAAATTGAAACTCATATTTATTTTCAGGGTTGCGAGTCTTTACCTCGTTTATTTGTGACGATATAATTGGGTTGTCTTGCTTTCGCCCTTGTCCTCTGATTCGATTATAGAGCTAACGTGATTTCGTTGAAACCGTCATACGTTGGGGCACGTATTTGACGGTTTCCATTAGGCCGCCTAGGGGCAGATTGCGCTGATGATGATGATGATGATGATTAAATCGAGGTGATTTTGTCGCTATGTTGGTTAAACTGTGATTTAGAGGGGGTCGACATAAATTTCGAAAACATCAAGGTCCCCTAAGATAAGAGTTAATATTTGGTTGTCCGCGTGAGACTGTTGTATCCCTTCTAAACTTCTTGCTTAGTTCATCCATGAATTGGTTTATCTTCTCTTCGGGTTCGTTCATGTCAGACAACCGTCGACTTTGTGCGTATATTTAAAAAGTCTGTTTTCTCTTTGGATTTAGTAGGGAATTAGGCAACGTCAAATTTGCATATTCGCATCTGTGGTACGCCAGGGTCTCTGATAATAGAGGTGGATGATAAGGGTTTTGATACCATCGACTCTTGAGAGAGAGTTTTGTATTATTCTTGTTGTTCTTGTTTTTTAAGTGTGTTTGTTTCCCCTGCGATCTTCAATTACAAGGATTTTCCGGTGCGAGGTTTTGGATAAGTCAGTTATGGGTGGAATACAAATCTTGATATGGAGATATTTTCCTGCCTATAGTGTATCACGCCTCCACCAGTTGAGCGCGTATCATAGCTTTTTTGACCAGAATGTCACTTCTATCTGCGGTGACTCAACCGTTCTCGGTTAAGTATTCGGCTACTGAGATAGTATCGTTGTCTAACTAAAAATTTTAAATATTTTTTCATGTTCCCATCTATGCATACACAGCTGGAACGCGCAAGGAGTTCCCTCCAAATAATCAGAGGTAAGAGTTCACGTCCTTGCATCTTAGCCGCTTCGTGAAGTGTATCCTTCGTAGTGGGTACGGCAAAGATACTTTTTGTGAAAAATTGAGTCAAATTATTCTCGAAAACTTCCTCCTCCGAGAGAGTTGAGAGTGATCGTTGGTCAAAGAAACCAGAGAACAGAGATAAGTATGAAAATTGAAGAAAATTTACAAATCATGGAATTGTGTGGCTATCCCATATTAAAAGTAGGAATATGAGAACTTGGAATTGAAATTTAAGTTTAATGGACATGAAAGCTAAAGTGACTGCATAGAGCGAACAAATGTATGGTTTACGAACGAAAGAGGAAAAGTGTGGCATTTATTTCTAGTACCAACATCATTGAGTTCTAGTTGTTTTGATTTCATTATTTGATTTTCAGTTGTTAACACCGAATTTCCCCTGTTTTTAATTATCGTAACTAAATGCTGGTTGGTAAAATACGAGGGGCCAAATTATGGGATCTAAAGGACTGAATACTGGGAAATTGAATTCAGTTTTTTTCATCAGCAGTGCGAGTCCTTACATCGTCTATTTGTGACGAGATAACTGGGTTGTCTTGCTTTCGCCCTTGATCTCTGTTTCAATTATAGAGTCAACGTGATTTCATTGGAGCCGTAATACGTTGGGGCACGCCTGTGACGGTTTACTTAAGACGTCGAAGGGTTGGATTGCGCTGATGATGATGAGTCTGCAATCGAAGTGATCTTGTCACGAAGTTGGTTAAACTGTGATTTAGAGGAGTCCGTTATGGACATCGGAAAATTCGAGGTTCCCAAAGATACCACTGAACTATTATATGTTTGTCTGTCTGTGACGGACTTTTGTAACCTTTCTAAACTTCTTCTGCTTTTTTTTAAGTGTTGGTTTATTTTCTCCTTGGTTTCTCACTCAAAAGGCAACGGTAAATTTTGAGCGTTTCGCCTAAAAGTTCTCTATTTCTTTCGGATTTTCTACCGGATTAGACAACGCCACTTCTGCATACTCGCATTTCTGGCAAGCCAGGTTCTCGGATTATACAAGTGGATGATGATGTTTTACATACCACCGACTTTTCACAGAGAGATTTTGATTTTTCTTGCAGTTCTTGATTGTAAAATTTGTTTATTTCCCTACAACCTTTAATTGCAAGGATTTTTTTTGGCGCGAGGTAATGGATTAGTCAGTTATGAAGGAGAACGAATCTTAATATGGAGTTATTTCTCTTTCTATAGTATATTCCTCCTGCACCAGTTGAGCGCGTATCATAGTTTATTCGACAAGAGTGGCACTTCTAAATATAAATTTGAAAATGGTTTAGATGTAAATATTTTATTTTTAGCTTCTTTGCTAAAATTGCTAAGTGGTTGTGTTTAGTTGTCTGCAAAAAATGTGATTGGAAGGGTACTACATTTGTAGTCTTTGTTTACACACACGTGTATAATTTCATATTGATTGAATTGGAGCTTTCACTGTAAATGTGTCAGTTTAAGATGCAATTTTCAAACATTCTCTTATTTAATACGGTTTACATGCAAATCCTTAATCGTCTGTAAGTTGTTTGTATTAATCGATCAACAAGTTAAAAATCTGTGTAGCCTTTAGCTGGTGTTTTCAATTTAAAAAGTTACATTTTTTAAGAAAAATTTAGAAATTTTTTCCAATGAAGCATATTGCTTGATCTAAACGTTTGTTTTCAGGTACACCGTTATTATGTATGTATTCTTCTGAAAATTGCCCCAGCATTTTTATCTCAGCCTTTTAAGTTCTTTTTTCGGCTTCCAAGTACTATCTATACCTCTTCAATTGGTTCCGAACAATTTTCTAAAGGTTTCCACTTTGACACCGGATTACAGATTTATGGTTAACACCAATATCTGTATAGGATTTCCAATTTGGGACCTTTTTCATTGTTTTCCTGTGCATGTATGGCCAAAATCCGGGTTAACCATGGGATATCAACCCTAAACATCAAAGATGAGTCATCTGGAGGGAACTTAAAGCTGTTTCTCGAAAAGAGTTCGGGATCGGCCCCTCCTATCTACGCAAACACAGCTGGAATGTATATGGAGGTGATTCCATATAATCGGATGTAAGAGTTAACCTACTTGAATCTTTGCCTTCTCGTGCAGGGTATCCTTCGTAATCGGTATTGCGAAGATTCTTTTTGAGAAAAATTGAGTCTAAATGTTCTCAAAAATTTCTTTCCTCGGGAACTTTTTCCCTCGATTGGAAAAAAGTGTTGTCTGAAAAGTCACATGTCCAGAGTGTGTGGGAGCTGTTTTGGGAGAGACTTTTTCGTTGAGAGACGCTTTCAGGCTCGAAATGAAATTTAGCTGAAAAGAAGTTGCGTTTGTGGGGCAAAACCAAGCAGCAGTTTGTACAGTAGTAAACGTTAATGTGCTTTTCGAATTTGTTTGATTTTCGAGTATTGGTGGCACGAGTGGAATCTTCGCTTTTTACTGCGTTAATGAGCTGTGGTTGAAAGTTTGAGACGGAAGAATTTTTTTAACTTGCTGTAATTACATTAAAAATGCTGCTAATTGTGGCAACAGCAACCTCATCGTCATATTTGGTAATGATTTTTGCCTGCTGATTTGTTGGGCGTAAAATATAGTCAATTAGTTCCATTTCAAAACCCAGATGATTGATTTAAAAAACAAACAGAATTTATCGGTCTACACAGCGTATCAAACTGTGGTAAAATGGATTATTTGAACAGTGTTCGTTTATTATAGATATTAAGGCCCGATGATATGTAACTAAAAAAACATTTTTCCCAAGAAATAATTTCAATAAATTCTACCAAACAAACTACCTCAAAAAGTTCTAATTCATTGACATTAAACAACTCTTCATTGCTATGAAGTTAGATTGGAGCAAATGCTAGTGTGTGCCTTCTCAAACGTAAACGCGTTTTAAAATCACCCACTACCCAAAAGGAGATGTGTCGCATTTGAACCGGCTATCCAGTACTGAAATGTGATGTGTGTTTTCTGTTGTCTTTGCAACCATATTTTTTTGATGTTTTAGAAATGTATTACTTCCCGTTCCATTCAACTATAGTATTCTTTTTGAGCAGTGGGCGTAGTGAGTGTACTAAATGTAAAAATTTTGGAAATAATTTTCCAAAGTACTGTGCTGAACTGAAGATTGATTTCTTTGAAAATTTGAGCTGATGAAATATTTAAAATGTTGATGTTTTTGTTTTTGTCTGTAATGTTCCAGATTGACTAAACAAAAAACCAAACCATCTAATTCTGGTTTTCACAAAAAGACATTTTGGATGATTGATTTGAAGTTAATACTCATCAAGACTTCTAGGACTTTTATGAGCTAATATTAGGTGTTCTTCTTGTGAACCTCAATCTACATTTATGCTGTCATTCAGAAAACAGCGTGCACTCTTTACGTGTCCAATTTCTTTTTGGAATGCAGCCGGCATGTCAATTCAGCCGTAGCAATTTGTTATGAAACAATAAGTACCAGTACTTTCTCCACTTTTTATAATGAAGTTCCAACGGTGGGAATTTTCCTGGTCCAAAATAAGTTGACAGTAAACGTATTTCAAATCCAGTGTTATGAAGATGCGGTCTCGTCAGTGGTAAGTGAGTTGACAATTTTTTGGCATTGGGTCTTTTAAGTTATCAAAGTTCGGCTTTCAATTTTTATTTCTTTTAATTTACTTAATGATTTACTTTACTGATTTACTTAATATTTTAGAATCAAGGGCAAGTTTAACTGATTTATATCCTTTTACAATGACGCAGTAGGACAAATGAAGTTTTTGTCTGAGCAACGGTTTAATTTTACAATAAGCTTTTTGCCTATTTTTGAGGTTGAGTTATAACTTAGCTTTGAAAAGTAATTGGCTCACGGCAAACATTTTGATATGTAGGTGTCAAGTCTGTGTTTTTTTTATTTTACGCTGTAGTTGCGAGACTAAACAATACGTGGAATAAGATGAAGTAGAGTAATTTGTAATAAATGGAGGAAAATCATAAGCTAATTCCAGTTTGATTGAACAATGATTTTGATTAGCATTATATAATTATATCTTGATTGATTCAGGAACAAGCGCAAAAGTTGAAGCAAATCTCTTCCAATAATGTGTCGATGTTGATCTTCCACAACAATTACTTTAACGTTTTCGGCTTTCTAATCCTTGCAATTCACATTCGTGATAAATAAACCCAAAAACTTGTTTGTTCAGTTAGGGAATGTTTTTCAGATCATGTATCGTCGGAGTCTGTGCCCAAGGGCTGTGTTCATGTCCGCATGAAAATTGTCTGAATTTTTTTTCTGATATACACCAGTCCACTAGTCTTTTTGTTTCAAAATTCCCAGGTTTTCAGAAGATTTAACGGTTTTACTGCTTGTAGGTTTTGATTGCTATAGATGAATGGTACAAATCTGTCCTCTGTTTCTTTTTAGTTTGACTCTTTATTTGCGTTGCAAAAGTGTGGTGCCCTAATCTGTGACCAATTTCGTTGGCTTGAAACCCAACAATTGCGGCCAAAGATATTCTGTCTTCAATTTTTTTAGGATTGGATTTCCATTTTCTCTAGTTTGTCGACAAAACTTATAAGATTGAATCTTTAATCCACATTTCCTGCACAACTTTCCCTGTTTAAAACAATTTTTTCAATGATTCTAAGACAGGGGTTTCCACAGTCTGGGATGCGCGTTGATTTTCTAAATTCTTTTTGTTACGCTGTCTGATAGTTGTTTGATGGGACATTCAAATGTCTTTGAACTTTATTCATCGAGTGGTTTGATCCAGAACTATTCACAGTTAACTCGGATGTACCACAAGTTTTAAATTTATTTTGGTTTACCCATTTCAATTTTTATTGCCAATTCAAATGCTTTTTTGGTGTCACAGTGTCTTTCAGCAGCTCTTGTTGGATTTTTTCATCCACCATATTGGCTATGAAGGCGTTGCGGAAGATCGGATTCAAGTGACTTCCGATACGAGGTAGCAGTTTGGAAAGAGCTCGCGACGGTAAAAATAGAACTTTTGAATGGGTTCCTCCTTTGAGTGCTTTGCGAATGAGAGAAACTTGTCTGTCAAAAGTGATGTTCGATTGTTTGATGAAGATGTCATCTAGTAAAGCCCACTACTCACGAGCTGTCATGTTGGCAATTTCATAGTTTGTCTATTGATAGAAAAGTGGAAGAGTGTTTGCTGACCTTCTGCAACCAATTCCGGGCCGTCTCCAAACATAATCTCGGCAGACCCAATTTTCTGATTAACCACACTTGATTAACCATGTGTTCTTCAATTCCCCGTGTATTTGGCAATCTTGTGATTTGAGCTCTGCTATTATGGAAAATTTCCTCCTTAAGAGGTTCCTTGCGAAGTGAGACTTTGATTACTTCTTTTTTTAAAATCTGAAACATGTAAAATAATCTAACCTCTTGGTTAATGTTACATGCTAGAAATCTCGAATCAAACATTTTTATTTTCTAATTCATAACATACTAAGGTTCGGTTTTCTGAAAATAGTTTAATTAAAAATTGGTTTGAAGCCTGCAACCCTTCTGTCTATTGTAACTGTTTCGTGTCGTTTAAGCTTTTCCGCTGTAACTTTATGTTTGAATTTGGTCTTGGACGTTTCTTTTCCAATTGTAATTGGAAGTGTGTTCGATTTCCGAATAAGGTTACGAACAATCATTTTGACTAACAATTTTGTTCTAAGAAAAAGTTAGGGGTTCGTTTGTTTGCAATAATTGGCTTGTATTCTAAAAATGTGAAATGTTTATTAGAGCGATTTCTTGTTTGTTGGAGAATATTGAAAAACCTATTAAATGGCACTCAAGTTAATTGGAGCTCTGCTCGAAGAATTTTAGTCTCCAGAACTAGATCTCTGGCAGTATCGTATTTGATTTTCATATAGCAAACTTTTATGCCCCAGTTTACCTGTTTGTTAATTCTGTCAATAGAGTAAGATGGTAAATTTTGAAAAAAAAATCGCACTAAAACCTAAATGAGACAAAACTAATGATTCCAAAAGATTTATTCTTGTTTTTAACGGTACCTGATAACGAACCAAATATATTGATCTGATTTCTGAAGTCATTTTAGTGATAACTTCCATTATCAGTGCCCAAGGGCTGTGTTCATGTCCGCTTGTTAATTGTTTGGAATTTTTTTCTGATTTATATTACAAACACAAAGCGATTCTACCTGTCCACTAGTGTTTTTGTTTCAAAATTCCCAGGTTTTCAGAAGATTTAACAGTTTTACTGCTCGTAGGTTTTGATTGATATAGAGGAAAGCTACAAATCTGTCCTCTGTTTCATTCTAGTTCGACTGTTTATTTGCGTTGTAAAAAAGTGGTGCTCTAATCTGTGACCAATTTTGTTGTCTTGATCACTGAACACCCAACAATTGCCGCCAAAGATATTCTTGTGATTTCAGCTCTGCTGTTATCGAAAAATGCTTCCTTAAGAGGTTTCAAGCGAAGTGAGATTTTGATGACTTCTTTTTAAAAAAATCTGAAACATGTAAATTAATCTAACCACTTGGTTAAAGTTACATGCTAGAAATTTCTAATCAAACATTATTATTTTCTAATTCATAACATGCTAAGGTTCGGTTTTCTTAAAATAGTTTAATAAATATGTGTTTGAATCCTGCAACCCTTCTGTCTATTGGAACTCTTTCGTGTCGTTTAAGCATTTCTGCTGTAACTTTTTGTTTAAATTTGGTCCTGGACGTTTCTATTCTAATTGTAAATGGAAGTGTGTTCGATTTTTGATTAAGGTGACGAACAATTGAACCATTAAACCATTTTGACTTACATTTTTGTTCCAAGAAAATGTTATTGGTTCGTTTGTTTGCAAAAATTGGCACTTACTCTAAAAATAGAATTTATTCTTGTTATTAACGGCACCTGATAACGAAAAAAATATAATGATCTGATTGCTGAAGTCATTTTACTGATAACCTCCATTAGTTGATTTTCGTATGCAGTTTCCTATCAATTACTACACCTAAATATCTACATATTTGAAGGACTTTAATATATCACTGCAAATCCCTTCTTTTCAAGTATTACCAACTTCAATATTACACGCCATCGTTCCAAGCGTTAGAGAAGTTGCAAAGTTTATTTATCCCTGAAAATTTCTATTCGAAGAAGAGCACTTTTTTTTCAAGGCTGACTGCGCAATGTGGTACTAGATGAGCGTAATCTACTATGAGCGTAAATAAGCGTAGAGACAAAAGAGTATTCGTACTGTAATTGAGTGTATTGCAAAAAAAATTCGATTCACGCCGCGGATCCATTTTCAAATAGCAGTTGAGATATACCCCCTTCCACAGATAGTGGCGGAAGACCTATGCATTTCTAATCATGAATACTTATACCTGAAAAGTGATGGGTCTCCACTCAGTTTGGTGACATCGCTCAGAAGACATAGTTTTGAGAAAACAACTGAATTTTACGGTTAAGATATTTGGAACAATTGTTGTTCAGTACCGAATTCCCGCAAAGGCAAAAACACAAATATAGTATAATGTTTGGTTTAGTTGTTTTCTTATTGAAACAAGCAAAGCTCAAAACAATTTTGTTTATCCAAAAAACAATTTTTATCTCTGCAATGAAAAATAACGTCTGCTGAACTTATTTTTAAAAAAGATCTTCAGTTACGCTGTTAATGTATAATGCATTCACCGATCATTTTTTTCCAGAAAAGAAATTGAAGGTTACAAACAGAAACTGTTTACAGGTTTCATAGTGAGTGCCGTTTGAGCGGGATGTAATGTGAAACTTAAAGTACTCGTTTGGAATCTTTCGATCGAATTTTCTTCGCCTTTAACTACGTTAGTTTTATTTACTTTAATAATCTTTAGAAATTTCATTTCCAGCTTCAAATTCGAAAAAGAAGAAGAGAAACAAAGGCGAGAAACAAACTAGTCATGCAATCACAAGTCATCGTAATAAAAAGTTCGCATGCACATCATGAAACTATCATGGCAAGATCTGGACATATAGATTATATCTCTATTACCTCAGTGGCCAAAGAAAGTTATCCTTTGAGCCTTGGGGATTGTTGGTTCCATAGTTGCAGAAAAAAGGTTGAAAGATGGCATTTAAATAATTACAGTCAATACGGATTGTAAATGAATATTGATAAAAGCACACTGCTTCGCTCACACGACTTCTCTGCTTGTATACAGTTACTTGTAAAATAAAAAAAAGAATTGGGTTACTTTTGCGAGGCACTCTCTCACAGAGTTTTGGAGATCATTATTGTGCTAATTTGGTTATTGCGCTAAAAGCAGCGTTGTTACCACCAAAGAAAATTTTGAATAGTAAGTGGCAACAGAGTGGGGCAAAGTGCACACGGCAAACTTATTAATTGGGAAAAGGGATTAACAAGAAAGTTGGTTTTCAGTTTTGAAATAAAATAAGAGAAATTCTTGAAATTTCTACAAATTTACAGACAACGTACACGTCACACACTTTCTCAAAATGCTCTAAACATAAAAAAAGATTATTTGGAGAAACATAATTTCATTGTTGCAGTGGTCATCACTTGGTTGATATAAAAGTGATTATTCCAACAATTATGTGACTGCTTTCTTCAATTGGACCACCTTCAGTCTACTCTAGGGATTTTTGTTCAATCTTTCACTAAAAATTATATTCTTTCCTGACATGCATTGTAGCAACAACATGGTTTGTTACAAAGACATTTCTTTTCAATTTACCTAAACTTTTTTAAAGAAAAATGCCCTGGCTTTTGTTTCTTTTTCGGAGAACAAGTTGTCGGTATAAAGTGTTTTAGGGAATTTGAACTGAATGAATCACTGGAAGGTTTTTAGCTTCTTTCTAGCTGTTGGTTTCTCCCTTCTGAAATTTCTAGTCATCTTTTTAACCGAACAAACACAATCGTACAACTTTCCGTACGCTAAAGCTAAATACGGTGGTTATGAATCCATTTCCTGCACTCAAATGTGTCAGTATTGCCAAAATTTCTAAACAAAATTGTAATAGAGCTCCAAATTAGGCAGCCTTGCATTTGAATATAAAAGCAATATCCGTTAATATGATCGCAATGTTCAATCTTTGAAAGTCCGGGCTGGATTTGTTCATTAAAGAAAACCATTAAAACATTGTTTAATGGCTGAAGCTTTTCTCCTTGTACAATGTGCCTGTTTTTGTTTCATAAATTGATAGCAATGAGAGCAGTTATCTAGCTGTTGCACTGTTTCGGCAACAATACAGGGGTTTTTATTTTCCTGTCATAATTGTCTTTAGGGACTATAAACATCTTTCGGGCAAACCTCTTGTAGTCTACTCCAGCCTAATTTTAAATGAAGTCCTAATTGATCGAGAAGTTGTCATGTTGACATGATTGAAACGCTCAGGAAAAATTATTTATAACAGAGTCTTTTGAATAACATGATTGTAGAATCAGCAAAGAAACGTAGCGAAAAAATCATTGCTTTTCTCTTATATTTCGGTAATGCGCCTAGCAATTACGCCAATGATTTCCCATTTTCTTAATCAATATCACCGATGAAAATGTTATGTTTTGCGCCTTCAAAAACACATCGTGATGGATTCACAATGATCGCAAACTGATTTAACTTAGAAGTAACAGAGTGGGGAAACTGTGCTCACTGAAAATTTATAAATTGAGAAAGAAGGTTAGAGTGAAAATTCAAGTTTCATTTAGAAAAAAAAGGTTGACAATTGTACAATCTTAAATCAACATACACATCACATACGTTTTCCAAAATGTTCGAAACATATAGAAACGATTATTTGGAGAAACGAAATTTTATTGGTGCAGTCGTCGTCACATGATTGACTTAAAACTGATTATTTCCAAAATTATACGACGGTTTTCTTCATTTGGACCACCTTCAGTCTCCTCTAGGGTTTTCTGTTCAACAGTACACTGAAAATTGTGTTTTTGTCCGACATGCATTGTAGCAACACTACAACATTATGGTTTGCTACGAACAAAATTACTTTCATTGTACCTAAAATCCACGTAAATTCGTCGTTTTTGTTTATTTTTCGGAAAACAAGTTGTCGATAAAAAGTTATTTAGAAAATTTATGCTAAACGAATTAGTGGAATGTTTTTCCTTCATTATACTTGTTCATTTCTCCATTCTCAAAAATCTAGTCATCTTTTTCACCAAACGAACATAGTCGTTACAACTTACTGTACGCTAAAGCTATATACGGCGTTGATGAATCCATCTTTTGCCCTAAAAGGTGTCAGGATCACAGAATTTCTCAACAAAACTGTAGTACAGCTTTAATTTACGCAGCTTTGCGTATGAATATATAAGAAATACCACTTAACTTTTCACAAAGTTCAATCTTTGATATTCCGGGTTTGGTTTGGTTCTCAAAAGTGAACCTTCAATGCATTGTGAACCTTCAATACTTTTCTTGTGCAGCCTTGGCCGCTTTTTCGTCGTTCAAGAACCTGCAAGCGGTGTGTCTGATTTTGTTTCCTAAAGTGGTAGCAATTAGAGCAGTTATTTAGCTGTTGCATTTTTCCAGCAACAACACAAGAGTAGTTGTTTACCTGTCAAATTTTACTCTGAGACTATAAACATCGTTCGGGCAAATCCAATGTATTTTACTCCTGTTCAATTTCAAATGAAGATCAAAATGTTCGAGAAATTGTCAAGTTGACATGATTGAAATGTTCCGGAATGTTTGAGGAACCTGAATGTAGAGTTAGAAAAAGAAATTCAGCGAAAAAATCATTGATTTTCTCGTAAAAATCGGCATTTCGCCTAACATTTACGTCAATCACTTCACCACCTCCTTAATCAATATGGCCGATAAAATCTTTGTGTTCTTTTGCCTCTTCAAGAAATACAAGGTGATGGATACACACTGATCACAAACAGATTTGATTCTTTCCAGATTTAAGGAGGAATGCAAAGAAAAAGATTTGTGCGTTAAATCAGAATTTTTCTGGTCTGCATTTTCTCGGGAACAGCTACCTCTGAAAAAAGCAATACAGTCATTTTTTTTGTCTCCCGTTGTCTGTTTGATACACGATGAGTCATATCTCAATGCCTCAGAAAATTTTCGAGCAGAACTTTGAGGAGAATCGATAATTATGGTTACAAAGATTTTCAGTTATTTTCTAAGAACCTAAAAATCTAAGACCCGAGGTTTTTTGGCAGCGCAGTACAAAACCCGAGTTAGTTTTGCAGCAAAATAATTTATTATTACTCCCACTTTAAAAAGTATATTTTGTTTTGAGTTTTAATTTAGAAATAGCGTTGTCTTCAGTTTTCCAGTTTGCCGTTTTTACTCCCCCTTTTTAGTATTTAGTTTTTAAATATTTATTAGTTTGATTTTGAGTCTTTAACTTTTGAATTATCGTTCTCTTCAATTATCTAGTTTGGTGTGCTCAAAAAATTTGATAA